>NW_028021551.1:0-10990 GCF_054177405.1 Leptonychotes weddellii
AAAGATAAAAACAAAAAAATAAAACAAAACAAAAACAGAATATGATCAAATATGACCAGGCTGGTGCATAGATCAGTGCCACACACTAGATTTTGGGTGTATTTTGGTCGGTTAGAAGAAAGTGCTTCCCAAAATTTTAAAGAAAGAAAAACTTATATATGTAGAAAAATAAGGGTACATACAGTGAAGAGATGAAATATGACTGTAATGATGAAAATTATAAAAGATTTTATAAAAGAAATTGATAAGTTGGTTAAAAAAAGAAAGAAGAGGTTTTAAGAAAAAAAAAAGGAGAGAATGTGATCAGGCAGGAGCTTAGAACAAAGCCATACACTAGAGATTTAGGGTATATTTTGGTCTGTTAGAAGAAACTGTATCCCAACATTTTAAAGAGAGAACAACATACATATATATACCAAAAATAAGATTAACTACTATGAAGGGATAGAATATGACTCTAAAAATGAAAAATAAAAAAGATTTTTTTAAAAAAGGGATTGATAAGATATTGGTTGAAAAAAGGGAAAAAGAAAAATTCAAAAAAAAAAGAATAAAAAGAAAAAGAAAATTAAAAAAATAACTTTGAAAGACTAAAGAATCATGGGAAAAACTATGTGCAATATTCCCGTAGCGCTGGAGTTCTGCTGTTCTCATTGATCGGAAAACTTGGTCTTGTCTGGCTGTTCTTGCCAATCTTCTGGGGGAGGGGCTTATCACAGTGGTTCTCAGATGTCTTTGCCAGAGGCGGAATTGCCCTGCTCTTGCCGGGGCTTAGCTAAGTAATCTGCTCGGGTTTGCTCTCGGAGCTTTTGTTCTTTGCAAGCTTTCCGTACAGCTTTGGAGGACGAGAGTGAACATGGCAGCCTCCCAATCTCCAATCAGAGGAGACGAGAACTCAGGGCCCCACTCCTCAGTGAGCCCCCAGAGAAAAGCAGTCAGTCACTCCCGTCTCCCCAGTCTCCAGCAGCACTCCATGTTCACCCAGCCTGTGACCGAGCGTTTCTGTCTCTGGCACCCGACCCTGGGTGGAGTCTCCAAACCCAGCCGATCCCCGCGGTGTGCTCCCGCACCGCTCCTCCCGGGGGAGGAAGGGGAGTCTCCCCGGATCTGCCAATTGTTGGGTCCCTGCTGGAAGAGCAGTGGCCCAAGTGTGCCACGGATCACAGTTTATGGCAACTCCAAGCTTAGGGGCCACTCTTTGGCTCCGTCTCTGCAGCAGGCTTCCCCACTCTGATCCCTGGGAACTCTGCCGCACTCAGGCACCCCCGGTCTTTCTGTGACCCCGAGGGTCCTCAGACCACACTGTCCCATGAGGGTTCCACCCCTCGCTTAGCCACTGGAGCGACGTCCCTCAGCGGAGCTGACTTCTAAAAGTTCTGATTTTGTGCTCCACGGCTCTATCACTTGTTGGTAGCTGCTGATGGAGACCCCCCTCCCCCGCCATCTATCTTCCCGAATATTGCCTCAGATTCACTTCTCCACACGTCCTACCTTCCAGAAAGTGGTTGCTTTTCTGTTCAGAGAGTTGCTGCTATTCTTTTCTTCGATCTCCTGTTGAGTTTGTAGGTGTTCAGAATGGTATGATCCCTACCTAGTTGAATTCCTGGGACCAGATGAAATTTAAGACTCCTACTCCTCTGCCATCTTGCTGTGGAATGACATATTTAAGAGAGTTTCTCATAGACTCAGATCTGACCAGACAGCTTGAAGGAATAAGGTTGACTTTATGGAGCCACTCCAGCCCCTTGGAAATAGCAGCCTGACCCATTGTTTACAAGGTTCCCAGCAGCCTTATCGGGTGAGGAAAAGAACTCCATTTCTAGAAAGGCAAGTGCAAGAACCTCAGGATATTTTTGAGACATCAAGAAGAAAAGAATTAACGCAAGTCTGTGGGGCTTGCAGGCAAAGTCTGATGGCAAGTATTTGGCTGGGCCTCTGTCCTTGAGAAGCTGTTCAAATTCAATCTGAGATTCCTTAGAAAAAGTTTCAGCATAGCTGGTTTAAAATGGCCTACTTGATGAATTGCTATTTTTGTTTCACTAACATTAATAACCAGGCCAACTGTACTGAAACTAGGCTCATATTGAAAACAAATTAGTCTCAATTTGGCTATGTTTGGAAGTTAGGACATTAATTTAAGTTTTAGTATTTCTTATTATGGCAGTTATAACCAACGAAATAGTTGCAAATATTATTTTATGTGCACAAAGCTTTCCACATTTGTAAAAAAAGAAAATTGTCAATTGATAGAGACTGGCATAGTAGACCTGAATAGAGCACAGAGATCCTCAGCCCTGACATGTTGTCTGGATATGACAAAGAATGGAATTGTGACTATGGAGGGATATTTAAGACCTTTAAACTGTACCTGGGGGTGATAAATTTAGAGAGAAAATTATGTTTCACTACATAAATTTGTGGATATTAGATTCTAACCCTGTCCATTGTAAACCACACTATCTCCTTTTTTTTTTTTATTTCCAGAGGTACAGTTCAGTGATTCATCAGTTGCATATATCACCCAGTGCTCATCATATTACATGCTCTTCTTAATACTCATCACCTAGTTACCCCATCCCCCCACCCATCTCCCCTCCAGCAACCCTCAGTTTGTTTCCTAGTGTTAAGACTCTCTTATGGTTTGTCTCCCTATCTGATTTCTTATTTTATTTTACCCTCCCTTCCCCATATTCATCTGTTTTGTTTCCTAAATTTCATATAAGAGTGAAATGAAAGGATGGTTGTCTTTCTCTGATTGACTCATTTTGCTTAACATAAAAAACCTCTAGTTCCATCCACCTTGTTGCAAATGGCAAGATTTCATTCTTTCTGATGGTTGAGTAATATTCCATTGTATACAGACCACATCTTCTTTATCTGTTCATCTATCAATGGACACCTAGACTCTTTCCATAGTTTGGCTATTGTAGACATTGCTGCTATAAACATAAGGCTGTATGTGCCCCTTTGAATCACATAGTTTTTTATCCTTTGGATAAATACCTAGTAGTGCAATTGCTGGGTCATGGGGTAGCTCTATTTTTCACTTTTTTTAAAATTATGTTATGTTAGTCACCATACATTACATCATTAGTTTTTGATGTAGTGTTCCATGATTCATTGTTTGTGTACAATACCCAGTCTATCCCAGAGTGGCTGCACCAGCTTGCATTTCCACCAACAGTGTAAGAAGGCTCCCCTTTCTCCACATCCTTGCCAACATCTGTTGTTTCCTATGTTGTTCCTTTTAGCCATTCTGACTGGTGTGATGTGAGATCTCATTGTGGTTTTGACTTGGATTTCCCTGATGCTGCCTGATGTTGAGCATTTTTTCACATATCCGTTGTCCATTAGTTTGTCATCCTTGGAGAAATGTCTGTTCATGTCTGCTGCCCATTTTTTCCCTGGATTATTTGTTTTTTGGGTGTTGAATTTGATAAGTTCTTTATAGATTTTGGATACTAGCCTTTATCTGATAACACATTTGTAAATATCTTCTCCCAATCTGTAGGTTGTCTTTTCGTTTAGCTCATGAATTCTTTGAGTTTCTTCTAGTGTCTGGAGTGAACTCTCAAAATTCATGTCTTCAATTTTTCCCTTGCCTCTGTGACTTGGAATCGCTGAGAACTAATACTGTCCTTCTCTCTAAGCCATGCAAGCTAATGTGAGACAACATGAGGCTTCGAGCCCGATATCTAGAAATTTCGACTGGCTGCCTTTAGAACTCAGAAACTGGGATTACAGCCTGTTCCAATCACTAATCTTTTGGGGTTTTTTTGTTTCCATAGAAAGCCTCTTAACAACCTGATGCAAATACTTACACCACAACTGTGGGACCCCATCTGCATGCCCACAACCTGAAATGAGACACAGGTACCTGCACTGACCTCTTCTCAGGACTAAGAGCCTGGCTTGATGAGATATGAAACAATCTACCAATGCAGAATAGGGTCATACCTACTTGCAGCTGATGGCCCAAGGTGTGAAAATATATTGCAGTAATACTTAGCTCTTTAAACAAATTTTCAGGGCCCCTGTGATACTGACTTAGTTTCATGGCTGGACCCTGCAAGTTTGGGACAATAAATACCCAGTGGATTTCTTTTTTATTTTCTTTTTTTTTTATGGTGTTATGTTAGTCACCATACAGTACAATTTCATAAATAAATGGAAAAACATTGCATGCTCTTGGATTGGAAGGACTAATGTTGGAGAAAGGAGAACCCTCTTACACTGTTGGTGGGAATGCAAGTTGGTACAGCCACTTTGGAAAACGGTGTGGCAGTGCCTCAAAAAATTAAATATACTGCTACCCTATGACCCAGCAATTGCATTCCTGGGTATTTACCCCATTGACACAGATATAGTGAAAAGAAGGTCCATATACACCTCAGTGTTCATAGCAGCAATGTCCCCAGTAGCCAAACTGTGGGAAGAGCTGAGATGCCCTTTAACAGAGAATGAATAAAGAAGATGTGGTCCATATATATAATGGGATATTCCTTGGCCATCAGAAAGGATGAATCCCCACCATTTCCTGCACAGTGGATTTCTGACTACTCCATGTATAATTGCTATAGAATTTGTTACTATAATTCTATTCATTTATTTATTTTTAAGCCACGGGCATTTATTTTTTCACAATTCTGAAAGGTAGAAATCTGAGATGAAGCTGTCTGTAGGGTTGATTTCTTCTGGAGCCTCTCTCTTCAGCTTGTATGTGGCCATCTTCTCACTGGGTGTTCTCATCAACTTTCCTTTTGTGCATCCATGTTCTTATCTCTTCTGATAAGGGTTCCCTATATATTTGTCTGCATCCCCCATATAATTAATTTTAACTCAATTACCTCTTTAAAGAAACTGTTATTTTTTTAAATTCAAGTTAGTTAACTAGAGTGTAGTATTGGTTTCAAGAGTAGAATTTGCTGGTTTTTCACATACATATAACATCGAATGCTCATGCCAACAACTACCCTCCTTAATACCCATCACTCATTTAACCCATCCCCCCACCCACCTCTTTTCCAGCAACCCTCAGTTTGTTCCCAATAGTTAAGAGTCTGTTATGGTTTGCCGCCCTCACTGTACTTCTCTTTATTTTTCCTTCCCTCCACCTATGTTCATCTGTTTTGTTTCTTAAATTCCACATATGAAAGAAATAATATGGTATTTGTCTTTCTCTGACTGACTTATTTTGCTTAGCATAATACACTTCCATCCATGTCACTGGAAATGACATTTCCCATTCATTTTTCAATGGACACCTGGACTCTTTCCATACTTTGGCTATTGTGGACATTTCTGATATAAACTTTGGGGTGCATGTGCCCCTTGGAATCACTATGTATCCTTTGGATAAATACCTAGTAGTACAATTGCTGGGTCTTAGAGTAACTCGATTTTGCACTTTTTGAGGAACCTCCATACTGTTCTCCAGAGTGGCAGCACCAGTTTGCATTCCCACCCACAGTATAAGAGGATTCCCCTTTTTCCACATCCTGACCAATACCTGTTGTTTCTTGTGTTGTCAATTTTAGCCATTCTGACAGGTGTGAGGTGGTATCTCATTGTGGTTATGATTTGTATTTCCCTGATGATGAGTGATGTTCAGTATATTTTCATGTGTCTGTTGGTTGTCTGGATGTCTTCCTTAGAAAAATATCCACTCATGTCTATTTAGATGTGCCCTTTCTGGGTTAACACATTCTACTTGTGATTTTAGTATAGCAGTTACCCAGGCAGGAAATGTCCTCACCATTGACCCTGATGCTTCAGCATCACAGGATTGTGCTGTAAGGGCTGAGAGTTCCTTCCCCCCACTCTTTTTTGCTGATGTTTCCACATCAAAGAGGGCTGTCTCCAGCAAACCCATTTCTGGCCAATCAAAAAGATCTCCAGGCCATCTCCACACCCTGAGATTCCTTTGTTTTAAAGAATCTGGGTGGATTTTGACACCTGACCATTTGGGCCATTTGCCTTTTCTCTTCCTGTGCTTGAAATTTTCACACTTATGTTTAAATTCACCAATAATGAGTGAGCGCTGAAACCCTAGGTCCCCAACAACCACCCCAATAACAGCAGAAGCCCAGCCCCAGCTGCTGTGTCATTTACAGGTCTTGCAAGTAATACACCTGGGTTTTCCAAAAGTTTCCTGGGAGCTGTTGCTACAGGGCACCGTGAAATCCTTGCAGGACGCACAAAGGTGGTTCCCAAACAGCAGAGAAGGTGCGGGAGGGGATGGGGTGCTGTCTGGGAACCGCACCTGCACATTCGCAAATGGAATGCCCAGTCCATCTGCTGCTCAGGACCTGTGGCATGTAGACCTTTCCTCTGCTCAGAGTCCCCCCTCTCCTGCCCCGCCCCAGTCCGCCTGCACCCCCCCCCCAGGGCCCTGTCCTCAAAACCGGCTCTCAGGTGGAGAGGCTGCAGGATCCAGACTCCCTCAGGAGCAGCAGGGAAAACCATGAGAGAGCTTCACAAGGGGCAGGCACATGATGGTTCTCAAATCCCAAGACCTGTGAGCCTCAGGTCAACACCCCCACTTCCCATTTCTCACCTGAGAAAGGAAGGCTGGGCCACAGTAGAGAGGGAGCCAGGCTCTGTCCCCAGAAAATACCAGCAAGAACACCGCAACAGCTTGTGATTCCAATATGGCTGGTGGTGGAGGAGGGCAACAGGCCAGGGGTGAGAGCTACCTGGTGATTGGACACAGGAGAGAGCTAACAGCTGAGAGTCTCCTGGTGATTGGCCAAGGAGAGTGGGGTGGGGAGAGCCACCTGTCCATTTTCCTGGTGCACTATGTTGACCTCAGGGGTCCAGGTGCAGGCCACTCCCTAACTCATTCAGTGACTCTATAAGACTCATGAAAGGTCAGGACACAGAGCAGGAAGAACAACCCAAACCCAGAAAAGTGGGGCATCTATACCCATACATGGGAAATTTGAGGATACTACACAGGCACAAATGTCCCTCTCTTGTAGATGGCCCAGTGTGGTGGGTCTGTGAAGTTAAAAGCTGTTCCCTCTTTTGGGGGTTTACTCCCAAGTGTCAGAGGTTCATGGCTGGATGAAAAGACCTGCCTGGTGTTGTAGCCATTCAGAGTGCAGTACCCACTTTGGGTCACTGGGCCAAGATGCTGGTGGTTCCATGGCATGAAGGTCTGTGGCCTGGGGCGGACTTCAGCCTGATGCTCTGGTAACATATCACTTGGGAAGCCTTTATCTTTTGGGGAGCCCTCTCCTGAGTGAGCAAAGAATGCCATGATCAAAGACAAGGGAAAGACCCACAGCTGGAAGAGCTCTCCATGGGAATCAAAGCCATAGGTAATACTTTAAGAGAATTGGGTGGAAACCTCAAATTCATACAAATGGCTGTTAACAAAAGCAAGAACAGTAATAAATAACTCTCCACAAAAGAGTTTAGGCTAACAAATTCCTTCACAATGTCTGTGAAAGAATATCAACATTTTTTTAAAATCTGCTTTTCAATTTAGTATACAAGAAGGCCTAGGTTGGAAGACCTTGCCAGAGGACGATGGCTCCCTGGACATGGCCCAGCATGAAAAGGGAGCTGGGAGCAAGGGAGGAGACCCAGGCTCTGAGCACAGAGGAGTCCTAGGCTGAGCTCCTCCAGCCTGAGTAGACATTCTCCCTGCTGGAGGGGGACGTGGAGATGGAGGTGTCAGGGGCAGCCTGAGGTCCCTGAATTCCATAGCTTCTTTGGCCAAATTCAGTGCTTCCTGGAAGGTTTTGCCTTCAGGGCCAGATCTTCAAAGGTGAGAGGTCAGCACAGGTGCCCATCCAGGAGGCCAAAGAAGGGAAGCTGGGCTGTGTGGGATACTTCCTGCAGAAGGGATGGCATAAGCTTCAGATTGCCTATCATCTTTAAATAAATAGTTATGTTGGAATGCAAAAGGAGAGTTTAAGGATGTTTGTGATGCACAGCTCAGGGTCATAGTCACCACTGCCCCACACTAGTCACTGCCTTCTCCAGATGGTGGGCAGGGGTCTCCATGGCTCTGAGAAAGTGGCCATGATCCCCAGGTAGCTGACAGCACAACCTGTCCATCCTAGTCAACATTGTTCACACACGCTGACTCCTCTAGAGCTCAAGGCCAGCCCCTGAGGTGGGTGCCAATCTGTTAGAATGGAAAAGGGAACAGAGCATCTACAGATGTGTATCTTGGCATAGACCATTTCTGACCTGAGAAGTCACAAACTTTTTGGCAAAAGTTGGCTCCAAACTTGGGCCATTTCAACTCTCTGCCACAAGAATATTCACATTTCATTGGCCAAAGTGTCATACAGCCAAGGCCATCCAACAAGAAAAGTAAATGTGGTCCACTGGGAAGGCCATGGCCAGAAAAGGAAGGCAAAAAAATGGGGAAAAATAATACAATTTAATTTACTCTCCTAGCTTATAATCCACTCAACATAATGATGTTCCTTATTCTGTTTCCAGTGCCCAGCACCATGCCTGGCATTACTAAATAAAGACAAGAAGCTTGAAGGAATGAGTATGACCAGCTTTTTTCTAAACATGGTTTGTTTCTAATTCTTTTCATTTTGGATCCAGAAGGATTTAGTTTTGAATGCAAGCACCCTCGTTTGTAGCTCAGGGTTTTTGGCAATAATATACGTAACAGTAAAATTAAGAACAGACAGTATTTCTTGAGTGTTTACTGTGTGCTAGAAACACTGCCAAGGCTCTTAGGTTTGCGCTGACATTTCAATCTTCAAACACATTAATGAGGTAGGCATTGCTGTCTCCATGTTGTGGATGAGGTGAGAATCAGAGAGGTTCAGGGATGTACTCAATGTCACACAGCTAGGAGGAGGTGGAGCTATTATGTGAACCCAGGGCCACTAGGCTCTGTAGCCTCCTTTCATGCACCATGCTACAGTGCCCCTACATGATAAGGTAAGCCCGACCAGGGTCACTTTCCTCATCTGTAAAATAAGAATAAACAAGTGCATGACCACTCTGTAGAATTGTTACCAGGTTCACAGAAAAGTCCTATATCAATAGCCGGACCCACTGAAACTTGCATTATGGGCACTCAGCAACTATTATGTCCTTCTATCTCCTCCATTTCATGTCTGACACCTGCTGCCAGACTAATGGAAACTTTCCTCAGGATGTGATGCTCATAATCCACAGTTACAGCTTTGTTAAACCTACACTACTCAACCGCTAAGACCCTCGTAGGTCCTCCACTGAAGTTTTCTCCAAAATCCAGCCATTAGCAGTGGATTTCTAAAACCCTTGGGAAGACTGTCTCAGTTGCTCAGCATTTCCCCTGGTGCTAAGGTATTCATGAACCCTGATGGATTCTGAAGTTAGCTTCCCCCCAAGGAGGAGGATTTATAGAGTAGGCTTGAGGAGGCAGGTCCATGTCTCAGTTGAGTAGGTGGAGATAAAAAAAGCAAGTGGCAAGGGTAAAGTTGCCGGAGTGACCTGTGAGATGCCAAGCCCAGGAGCAGGGTGGGTCTTCCCAAACTCTGCTCAGAAATTTCAGACTTAGAGGGTGGGAGGAGCATTTTCTCTTCCAAATCAAGGGACATTTGTTTTGGTGAGCACAGTGTTGGACGAGAGGAAGGAGAAACATTTAATGAGTAACTACAGAGTGACAGGCAACTTAGACAAGTAAGGCTATTGGATCCTGAAATAACATGTCTATTTTACAGTCAGGAAATGGAGCTTCTGAGAAGTGAAATAACTTGAGCAAGTTTATAAAGGTAAGAGTCCAAGATGGGGACCTAACTCATCTCACCTAAGGTGAGAACTGAACTCACCTCCTCCATGGACACACCAACTCTACACCTATTTATAGAGCAGATCCTCCTGAAGAAGAACTGAGGGCAGCCTGAACAGCTTCTGCACAACAGGAGACAGAGAGACAGAGACATCATAACACAGGAACCAGCCCTCAGCAGCATGCTACCTGCAGTGGGGAGGGATAGTTTTGGGGGCTGTAAGCTGATTTGTCTTCCCTGGGTCACAGAAAAGGAGCTGCAGTTTATTTTATTTTTTTTTAAGATTTATTTATTTATTTATTTGTCAGAAGGAGAGAGGGAGAGCGAGAGCGAGCATAAGCAGGAGGAGCAGCAGGCAGAGGGAGAAGCAGCCTCCCCACCGAGTGAGGAGCCAGATGTGGGACTCTATCCCATGATCCTCCTGGGATCATGACCTGAGCAGAGGGCTGAGCCTTAACTGACTGAGACTCACAGATGTCTCAAGAAGCTGCAGTTTAAAGAGCAACTAGAATGTGAAGGATCCACCCTGAGAGCTCCCCAAAAATGGGGAGGGGGTGGTCCTGGATCTCCTTCCATGTTGAGGCGCTTGTAAGCACTATGGTTCACATTTCCCTCCTTCTTGATAGGATGGACAGAAGCAGGGTCTGAGCATCCTATACAGCTAATTACTTCGATGAGCTCTTGGTCCCCATCCCACTCTAACCCAGCTGTGCCAACAAGGAAGCCCCAGCATGACACACACGGGAACGCCCCTGGTCTGCATTCATGACAGCTCCTGACATCACACCAAGGTGACAGGTGCTAAGCACCCTGGAACACTCCAGGCCTGCTGGACTTCGACTTGCTAAGGCACCCCTTGCATGGAGGGCTGCTTAACCTCCTGGGTCACTACTCCTTCCGCTGCAGCTGCCCTGACAAGGAGCCCCCTATGTGGAAAGCCCAGACCCCCCCCAACCCACACTCTGTCAGTACACTCAGAGTGCTGAAGACCCCGGGACACACCAGCTTTCACCCATTTGAGCCTTAGCCATCTTTCTAGGACCCCTCCCCAATCCTGAATCCACTTCAGCTATAGCTATCCTCCCAAAGTGCTTTCTCTGCAGAGAGCCCTGGGACACTCCAGCCAACACCCACTTTGGCTATAGCTGTTCTGCCAGGGCACCCCCGGTGCAGAGCACCCCAGAAAACCTCAGCTCCTGATCCATCTCCACTCCAGCCACCCTCTGCAGAGAGCC
>NW_028021552.1:0-666 GCF_054177405.1 Leptonychotes weddellii
ATTGGGCTCCTTGCTTGGCAGGGAGTCTGCTTCTCCCTCTGACCCTCCTCCCTCTCATGCTCTCTGTCTCTCATTCTCTCTCTCTCTCAAATAAATAAATAAAATCTTTAAAAAGAAAAAATTGTTTCTGGACATTTTAGTTTCTTTTCCCAAGATTTTTTGATTGGGTGAATAAAGACAAAATTAACAGCAATTGTACACATATTTTTATAGAGAAACATTTTCATTTCTCTTGGGTAAATTCATAAAAGTGAAATCGCTGGGATATGGGTGGGTATGTTATTATTTTATAGCTGACCAACAGCATTTTAAAGTGCTTGAATCATTTTATACACCCACTAATAGTATGTTAGAATTCCAACTGCTGCCATGTCCTAAAGTAATACTGATGTTATCTTTTTATTTTAGCTATCCCAGAGGGTGTGACATAGTGTAGTCTCAGTGTAGTTTTAGCTTCCATTTTCTTGATGAATAAAAACTGGGGGCGCCTGGGTGGCTCAGTCGTTAAGCGTCTGCCTTCGGCCCAGGTCATGATCCCAGGGTCCTGGATCGAGCCCCGCATTGGGCTCCCTGCTCTGTGGGAGGCCTGCTTCTCCCTCTCCCGCTCCCCCCGCTTGTGTTCCCTCTCTCTCTGTCAAATAAATAAAATCTTTAAAAAAAAAAAAA
>NW_028021553.1:0-666 GCF_054177405.1 Leptonychotes weddellii
GCACTGGGTGTTATGCACAAACAATGAATCATGGAACACTTCATCTAGAACTAATGATGTAATGTATGGGGATTAACATAAGAATAAAAAAAAAA
Organism: Leptonychotes weddellii; assembly: GCF_054177405.1. NCBI lineage: Eukaryota > Metazoa > Chordata > Mammalia > Carnivora > Phocidae > Leptonychotes > Leptonychotes weddellii. The sequence goes on from NW_028021553.1 coordinate 96, forward strand.
GAATACTCACACTGTTTTACAAAAAAAATTTCTAGAACTATTTCATCTTGCAAAACTGAAAGTTTTTACACATTAAATAATATCTCTCCCATTTCCTCTTCCCTTCAGTCCCTGAAAACCACTCTTCTACTTTCTATCTCTATGATTTTGACTACTCTAGATATACTATGTAAGTGGAATCATACAGTCTTTGTTTTTTGTGATTAGCTTATTACACTTAGCATAATATTTTCAAAATTTATCCATAATGTAGTGTTGTGTTAGAATATCTTTCCTTTTTAAAACTGAATTGCATTTCATTGGAACTGAATTCCATTGTATGTGTAGACCACATTGTGTTTACTTACTCATCTGTCAATGCACCTTTGGGTTACTTACACCTCTTGACTATTGTGATTGCTGCTATGAACATGAGTGTCCAAATATCTCTTCATGACCCTGATTTTAATTCCACAGAAGTGGAATTGCTTTTAATTTTTTGCAGAATTGCTATACTCTTTTCCATAGTGGCTGCACCGTTTTACATCACTTCAGTTATGCTCTCATTAATTTTGGAATGGTATAACTTTTC
>NW_028021554.1:0-666 GCF_054177405.1 Leptonychotes weddellii
GTTAAATCCAAATACATTGGCCCATGTTCCTGTCACTATAATAATATTTCTCAGACTTTGTGAAGTTTTATATTCATTTTCCTTTTGTTTTGTTGTGACTGTTACTAAGCAGGGAAACACTTTCATCAAAAAAAAATAATAATTCACAGAGAAACTCAATTGTAAACATATAAGAGTAGTTTGTAATTGAAAGAGAGGTCGTGAAAAGGAAGCCATCATGGATAAATACCTCAACACCCCTGCATTGGCCCCCATGACATTTTTTTTTCAAAGTTTGGTCTCTTTCCAGAACTCAGTTAAGAAGTTATTCAACTCAACAAGCCAACTTGAGTCATTTCTCTGGAAATTGTTCTTGGTGAGTAGAGAAGGAGATGAAGGGGATGACATGGAATGAGCCTACTAGAAGAGAGAGGTAAACAACAAAGGAGACAAGAATGGGGTCACAAATTTAATTTGCCTATTTCAAAATTCAGCCTATGATCACTCCTGGCTTTAAGATACTCAATGTCATTCAGATGAATGGATAAAGAAGATGTGGTATATATATACAATGGAATATTATGCAGCCATCAAAAGGAATGAGATCTTGCCATTTGCAACGACGTGGATGGAACTGGAGGGTATTATGTTGAGTGAAATAAGTCAAACAGAGAAAGACATGTATCA
>NW_028021555.1:0-666 GCF_054177405.1 Leptonychotes weddellii
CAACTCTGGGGCACCTCTGCCGGAACTTCTTGGAGCCCGACTGCCCATGCAACATGCACAGTCTCGCAAGCCGTTGGCAAACTTCAAACAGCACCTGGGGGCCAGTGGGGCAAGCCCTGGTCCCAGCTGACCCGCTCACCGAAGCACAGAGACAACCCGGGCCTGGCCAGCAAAGGGGCCCCTGTGGGTGTGGAAGCACGCAAAGCCTCACCTCCTTAGCAGCAAGCAGGAGGAGCACATTGGCCACCCCACTGAGGTGAGACATTGTCCCAGCAGAAAGAATTTGATGAGTTAAAAAACAGACGTCGTTCATTAAAAATCCTAGGGAAGCACGGAACATCGATCTATCTATTTTGGCTCAGGCCCGAATATTCCTTGTGCTTGAGTGAGACAAAGACGAGAATCAGGAAGAAAGCTCACACCCAGAAGCATAGCTTCCCGGGGCAGGAAGGAGGAGGCGAGCCCTGCTCTTTCCCCGGCAGCTCGTCCGGGTCCTCTCAGGGAGTCCTTGGGACGGCCCTAAGGGTCCTGAAGAGCAGACCACCCCAGTCACTCTCCCTAGGTCGCAGGAACGACGGATGGAGGAACCAGAGATTGAGTCTTAGATCTATTCAGCTTCAAATTCCACTCCCATCTCACTAAAAAGGCCTGGGGCGGACCCACTCC
>NW_028021556.1:0-666 GCF_054177405.1 Leptonychotes weddellii
ATTTTATCCCCTAAATAAACAAGGATAGGTGGTTACCCATCTCTCAGATGACATTAAATAACAACCAACGAGTGGAAGAACTACAATTCAACCTGAACCCCAAGCCTCTGTGCTTATCTTGTCCATTAATTTGCCTGAATTCCATTATCAGATGTCTTCCAGACTGAACTGAAATACCTGGAGCAGGACAAAAGGATGCCTTTAGCATTTAACTCCTCCCCATTCTTGAGTTTTTCTAAATTCCTATAAATTCCAAGAATTCTGTCATAGAATCCAGGTACTCCCTGCCCTGCTCTTACCCTCCTGAGATGGTCTATTCTTAGTTTCTTTGCTTGTTTTTTCCCCTCTGTTGACAGTTTCTTAACTTCTAACATCCCTTACCAAAGACATTGCCTAATTCAATCTTCTTTACTGTGTTTTTTGTTTAACATAAATATGACCAGCCACCACCTGAAGGTAACATGCCATGTCCAAAAATAAATTCACATGGAAATTGCAAAGGCCTTGAAAAAAATAATGCGAGTCTTCACAAAGGGACTCTATAAGAGATAACAAAGGAGAAATTGCATCATATAGTACACAGAGGGTCTTTCTAAAATTATCTTTGTAAAAACCGTATCTTCCTCCAGTTGTATTTCTCACAGCAATTGCTTCTTTTCTATTCCT
>NW_028021557.1:0-666 GCF_054177405.1 Leptonychotes weddellii
TCCTGTCAGTTACCTTCCCCAAGGGAAGAATCCTCAACAGGAAAGAATCTGTTACAGGCCTCAACAGAAATTGGCTACCCCTGCAACTCAGTGAGTGAAAAGCCATTGTCAGCCTGAACTCTTGCTTTTCTCCAATGGACTGTCTTTCAGAACAACCTCTCCCAACTTCCTCCTCCTTTTATTCCTCTCCTTTGTTGGACTTGCTTATAGTTTTGCCTTAGCTTGCTTGTCTTTAATTGTAGTTCTCGGCTATTTCCAAATAAACCCATTTTTGCTGGTAAAATAACTGGCAGTTTTATTTTTAAAGGTAACAGAACATAGGGATGAAGTTTGGGAAGGAAAAGTGTAGTATGGAGCAGAGTTAATTTAACATAAGGTCATTAGTAGGTAATTAAAAATTAAATTTTAAATTAACATTAAATTTACTATGAGATAGAAAATAAGCCCGCTGCCACATTGGAATTCGTAAGTAGTGTGCTGGATCACTAAGCTCATGTTACTACATCCCATAATTGTTAGATCATATTAAAATTCTATGTATAATTCCAAGCTTTGCAGCCTTAGATGACTTAGACAATATGTTTAAGTTTGAATTGAAAGTTTCAAAACTGGGGCGCCTGGATGGCTCAGTCGTTAAGCGTCTGCCTTCGGCTCAGGTCATGATCC
>NW_028021558.1:0-666 GCF_054177405.1 Leptonychotes weddellii
TGCAGAGCCCGGCCTGGGTAGACAGGTGGAACTGCTGGTTGAAGCCCTTCGTGGATGTTTATTTGTGTTCCAGCTTCACCCCCAGCCGTACTCACTGAGGGGACGCTGACCTGGACGGGCAGCCTCCTGCACAGAACTCGTCCTGGGGGAAGAGATAGCCCTCCTGGCTGCAAGTCCACTAGGAGGGCCTGGCTTATATTGAAGAGGATGGGCCATTCTGAGCATGCAGACTGCCCCATTTTTAGATTTGTTCACATCTGAGTCCTAGGAAGAGAGGGGTCTTAGGAATGTGACCCTACTCAGGCCACAGCTGGGCTTACTCTCAAGGAGCATGGTTCCAAAGCCACACACTAATTTGTAGGGAGTCCAGTCCTTTGGGGGCCTCCAAATCAAAACACTTAGGAACTTATACCCCATTATTTGGAGTCCCCATTTTCACTTCTCCCCACTTCAGCTGTCCTCTGCCCCCAAATCAAGGACCTGTTATGCCACCTTTCCCAACCCCTTAGCTCCACCTGACTCCTCACCTTTCATATGTAAATGTTCCCTAATGTCACCATCTTGGGCTTCAGGTGAAGTCCTCACCTCTCTTGCTGGCCTTTGTCGGCTTCTCTGTTGCCCATCCTCTCCTCCTGGATCACAAAGCCCAGGAGTCGGCCCAGCAGA
>NW_028021559.1:0-666 GCF_054177405.1 Leptonychotes weddellii
TGGTATCAGGTACAGAAATATGGAAGCAAAAAATGAGACAAGGTAGGGAAATGATATAAGGGATAAATGATAAGTCTATTAAAACACAGATAACACAATCTGCAGAAACAACACTGGTAATCATCACAACCTCTTCTTGAAAAACACTAATAAAAATTTTTAAAAATTGAGTTTCCTTACATTATAACTTGTAATTACAGCATGTTTCTCCTCCAGATTTTGAACATGGTTTCCTGCAGTGTAACTTTGATATCCTTGTTCCTCAAACTGTAGATCAGGGGATTGAGCATGGGTACCACATTGGTATAGAAAACTGAAGAAACTTTTCCCTGCTCCATAGATCCAGGAGAATATTTAAGATACATGAATGCTGCTGACCCAAAAAAAAGAGAAAGAGCAATGATGTGAGAGCTACAGGTACTGAAGGCTTTTGATCTTCCTTGAGCAGATTTGATATGAAGAATGCTAGTTAGAATGAAGACATAAGAAATCAGGATGGTAAAACTGGGCACGGTGATATTAATTCCCACAACTATCAGAACTACTACCTCATTGACATGGGTGCTGGTGCAAGAGAGTTGGAGAAGAGGAAGAATGTCACACAAGTAATGGTTGATGATATTGACATTGCAGAAGGTTAGTATAAGCATGCACCCTGTGTGGGCA
>NW_028021560.1:0-666 GCF_054177405.1 Leptonychotes weddellii
TGGGGTGGGAGCAGTGGGGGGGTGGAGTTAGAGCACCTGGGATGGGAAGCAGTGGGGGGTGGAGTTAGAGCACCTGGGATGGGGAGCAATGGGCGCAGAGTTAGTGCGGCTGTGGTGTTGTGGGAACAGTCGGAGGTGGTGTACAGCTGGGTTTGGGAGTAGTGGGTTTTGGAGTTATTGCCTGGTTTCATAGGTTTTTGCACTTTTGCCTCTGCCTTGGAGACTAGCAGTCTGTTCAACAGGTAGGTTTCTGTGCTTAGGCTCTAGGCAAATCAGTTTGGCAATGGATTTTTTTGCTACTGGAAGGGTCTAAGGTGAACAAGCTAAGTCTGGTGTCAAGGTTAGTAGGTACCATGAAAAGATCCTGATGGACCTTTCTTTTTAACACTCTAATTCTGCAGAGAAAGACCGTAGTCTCTATCATTTAAGTATTTGTGGGAGAGAATGGCCTAGAGACTAGTCCTCTAAAAATGCTACAATGCCTTTGGTCCCACATACCTTCATGCCCAGTGCCAGGGGTTTTAAGCATCCCCAGGTGCTGGAAAAGGAGGCTTGTTCCGGGCAGAGTCCTGTCACTGGCCCAAGTGTGTGCAGCCTCATGCCATGCAGGTGCTGGGCAGTGCATGTCTTCAGGACAAGTGGATGCTGGCTGGACTTCCCTAGCAG
>NW_028021561.1:0-666 GCF_054177405.1 Leptonychotes weddellii
AGGACTTACCTGTACTGTGTTCTGCTAGGTCCCCAACACCCGGAAAGGTATCTGGCACACAGTAGGTGCTCAATAAATCTTTACTGAATGAATATAAGATTACATGGTGCAACTGGCATCCAGGTTTTGATGAAAGCAAGTCTCAGACCACATCCAGCTTGCACAAATAGGCATTTATTAGCAGCCAGACAAGCCTGCCTGGAAGCTCAGCGGACTTCCACATCCCTGTCCTTTTTGAGGCTCAGAAAACACTTTGCAGAAAAGGCTCACTGGGGCAAAGGCAACAGTATTCCAGCAACAGGATTTGTTCAGCATCTACGGAGGTCAGGACGCAGGCCATTTAGCGAGCAAAGCTAGGGTGAGATCCCTCAGAGTAGAGAGTGCCATTCCCCAGATCAGCTCCGCCCAACAGAACTCTCTGCAAGGATGGAAGGTTCTATTCTGCGTTGTCCGATACCCTAGCCTCTAGCCACATGTGGCTTTGGAGCCATTGAAATGTAGCTAGTGTGACTGAGGAATGGAATTACCCATTTTATTGAATTTTGGTTAATTTACATTGAAATTGAAATAGCCACCATGTGACTTGTGGTCGCTCTCTCAGACAGCCAGCACAGCCTTAGGAGATGAATCCCTGCTCATGCAAGAGCAGGGAGCTGCTCTCAAATA
>NW_028021562.1:0-10989 GCF_054177405.1 Leptonychotes weddellii
GAAAGAGCTGAGATGCCCTTCAACAGATGAATAGATAAAGAAGATGTGGTCCATATATACACTGGAATATTACTGAGCCATCAGAAAAGATGAATACCCAACTTTTACATCAACATGGATGGGACTGGAGGAGATGATGCCAAGTGAAATAAGTCAAGCAGAGAAAGTCAATTATCATATGGTTTCACTTATTTGTGGAACATAAGGAATAGCATGGAGGACATTAGGAGAAGGAAGGGAAAAATTGTGGGGGAGAATTGGAGGGAGAGATGAACCATGAGAAACTATGGACTCTGAGAAACAAACAGGGTTTTAGAGGGAAGGGGGGAGGGGGGAGGGGGAATTGGTTAGCTGGGTGATGGGTATTAAGGAGGGCACATACTGCATGGAGCACTGGGTGTTATAGGAAAACAATGGATCATGGATCACCACATCAAAAACCAGTGATGGTGACTAACATAACATAATAAAATTTAAAAAATAAAAAAATAAAAAATAAAATAGCAAAATATTGGGATAGACATTCCAAAAAAGAAGATATGAAAATAAACTGAAAAAAAAAGGCTACAATAAAAGAGTATTGAAAAAATTAAAATAAAATAAAAAATAAACGTTATAGCTATGTGTGTGTGTTACTACAGATAGTAATGAATATTCAAAAAGCAAACATAAAATAAAAGGTTGTGATAAACTGGAAAAGAGTAAGGGAGGGTTACTTTAGATATGGTGGCTAAGAAAGACTTGTTGGAAAAGGTGGAATTTGATGTGAGACATGCAGAGAGCCTTAAGAGTTTCTAGAAAAGTTCCTGTCAGAGGATTGTCTAGTGCAAAGAAATCTGATCATTCATCCTATATTCACATGATCTATTGTGCAACATTAGGAAGTCAAATGATTCAACCAGTATAGGATATTTTCATACAACCAATTTATTAAACTAATTTCATTGGAAATGCATGTAACGGAATGTAAAATTGGGCGGTCTTCCCTATCTTTCACTTTGAGGATTCTGTAGAGTATACGTATATCAGATATTAAATTGAGTGTGAAACTGATCTCCATGTGATTATTATTATTATTGTTATTTTTAAAGAAATGAGCTACCTTGGGGGCCTGGGTGGCTCAGTTGGTTAAGCATCTGCCTTTGGGCTCAGGTCATGATCCCAGGGTCCAGGGTCTCTCTCTTTCTTGCTCCCTCTCAAATAAATAAAAAATCTTTTTTTAAAAAATGAGCTAGCTCTATGGCTTTTCATTCATTTTGAGAATATAGAAGATCCTTGAGGGGCGCCTGGGTGGTTCAGCCAGTTGAGCATCCAACTCCTAATTTTGGCCTAGGTCATGAGATTGAGCCCCATGTTGGGCTCTGCGCTCAGTGAGGAGTCTGCTTGAGATTCTCTCTCTCCCTCTCCTTCTACCCTTCCCCCCCACTCATGCACACTCTTCTTCTCTCTAAATAAATCTTTCAAAAAATAAAATAATAAAATAAAAGATCATTGAGAGGGGAGCCCATGTATGAGATCTTCCTGAGAAAGGAAGAGCTAATGCTGTTCCATAGGATCCTTTAATTCCCTGGGAAATATTTTGTCTAAAATTTTAATCTACCATTTCTCAATGCTAATATATATTAACATTATTGATTTTTTTATATCAACCTTTATATCAACCTTATAGCCCTACCTTACATCAACCTATGGCCTTTGTTGACTTCTTAGGATTCTCTGTGTAGATGATTATATTCCTCATTCATTGTATGTCAACTATTATATGACAAAGGGATTTTTACCTTTTACTGTCCAATTTTTATGTTTCCAGTAGCTTTTTCTTGTCTTATTCTATGGGCTAGGACCACCAGCATATTGTACAATAGTTGTTAATGCTGTGTTAAGAACCTTTTGCATCTGAGTTCGTAAGAGATGTTAGTCTGTACTTTTCTTCTTTTATGTAATGTCTGCCTGCCTTTTATTTCTGGATAGTGCTGAACTCAAAAAGTAATTTGAAAAATATATTTTTTCTTCTATTTTTGGTAGTATTAGTGTAGAAATAACATTGTTTCTTCCTTGAATATTTTGTAGGATTCATAAAGAATGCAGTTTGGGCCTGGTTTTTAAACTTTGTGTAAGGTTATTAACTGTAAGTTCAATTTCTTTAAACAATATGGAAGTATTGGGGCTCCTGGGTGACTCAGTCCATTAAGTAACTGGCTCTTGATTTTGGCTCATGTCATGACGTCAGGGTCGTGAGATCAAGCCCTGTGTCGGGCTCATGCTCAGTAGCGAGTCTGCTTGAGATTCTCTCCCTCTCCCTGTGCCTCTTGCCACCACTTGAGCACTCATGCTCTCTCTCTCTCAAATAAATAAATAATTTTTTTTTTTTTTAATATAGGGGCACCTGGGTGACTTAGTCAGTTAAGCGTCTACCTTCGGCTCAGGTCATGATACCGGGGTCCTGGGATCGAGCCCTGTATCAGGCTCCCTGCTCAGCAGGGAGTCTGCTTCTCCCTTTCCCTTTGCCACACCCCCTGCTTGTGCTCTCTCTCTCTCTGTCAAATAAATAAATAAATAAATACATACATACATACATACATACATACATACAATCTTTAAAAATAAATGAATGAATGAATAAATAAAAGGATATAGGAGTATTAATAAGAGTATGTATTTCTTCAATGAATTCAATCAGTTGGTTTGTCAAAGAATTTGTTCATTTCATCCATATTATCACATTTATTGGCATGATTGTTTATTCCCTTATCATACCCCTTTCTTCCCTTATTCCTTTACTGCCTGTCAGTTCTCTAGTGATAGCCTCTCTTTTATTGTTAATATTGATAATTTGTTTCCTTTATTTTTTCTGACCAGTATGACTAGGAGTTTAATTTTATTGATCTTTCTTAGTTTCATTGACTTTTCTATTTTTTTAATATCATCAGTTTCTGTTCTTATTTTTTAAGTTTTTTAAAGTTTCTTACGCATTTTAATTTTCTTTTTAAAAAAATTTTCATGGTATAAAATTTTATCAGTGATTTAGGTTCTTTCTTCTTTTCTAGTATAAACATTTAATGCTATCAATTTCCAATGATGACACATCTCACACATTTTGACATGTTTTGTTTTCAAGGTATTGATTTAAAATTCAAAGCACTTTCTAATTTTTCTTGTGATTTTTTTTATTTGACCGATGGATTATATTTAGGGATTTTTAAAATATTTCTTCATGTTACTTTTAGTTTAATTCTATTATGATCAGAGAACATTCTGTTTGATTTTAATCTCTTGAATTTGTTGAGGTTTCTTTTTTGGCTCAGAATATGGTCCATCTTGGTATATGTTCTAAGTGCACTTGAGAAGACTGTGTATTTGCTGTTGCTGAATGGAGTATTCTGTAAATGCCATTTAGGTCAATGTGTTGATAGTGTTGTTTGAATCTTCTATATTCTTTTTTTTAAAATATTTTATTTATTTATATGACAGAGGGAGAGAGAGCGAAAGCAGGAACACAAGCAGGGGGAGTGGGAGAGGGAGAAGCAGGCTCCCCGCTGAGCAGGGAGCCCGATGTGGGGCTTGATCCCAGGACCCTGGGACCATGACCTGAGCCAAAGGCAGATGCTTAATGACTGAGCCACCCAGGTACCCCAAAATCTTCTATTTCTTACTTATGCTTTTATCTAGCTGTTCTATCAGTTCATGAGAGGGGAGTGTTGAAGACTGACAATAAATGTGAATTAGTCTATCTCTACTTTTAGTTTTATCAGTTTTTTTTTCTTCATATATTAAAGCTCTGTATTAGCTGCATACACATTTAGGATTGCTATAACTTCCTGTCTAATTGCCGTGTGTGTGTGTGTGTGTGTTAATGTATGTGAGGGTGTGTTTCTTTACCTCTAGTATTTAATCTTATTCTGAAGTCTACTTTGTCACATATTAATATAGCTTCTCCAGATCTCTTTTGATCAGTATTTGCATTGTGTATAATTTTCTATCCTTTTACTTTTAACCTATCTATGTCTTTAATATTTAAAGTATGTTTCTTTTACAAACTCTATAGATGGGTCTTTATTTGTTATACAGAGAAGCAATCTCTGTCTTTTAATTCATTATTTAGAATGTTTAATGCAATTATTGATAGTTGGGTTTAAAGTTACCACCTTATTTTTATTTTCTAATTGGGGAATCTGTACTTTGTTCTTTTTTTTTTCTTCTTCTTTTCCTGACTTCTTTTAAGTTACTTGAATTTTTTATTATCATCTTATATCCACTGTTGGCTTATTAGTTATACTCACTTTAATTTTTGCATTAGTTGCTAGTTTTGCATTAGTTGCACGTCTTTAATTTGCATAGTTTACCTCCCAATCATGTAATGTTAGTTCCCATACATAGTGTGAATATATTGAAACTTACCTTATATTTTAAATTGTGTTATTGTTATACACTTTAATTATACAGTGTTTCTATATTTACCTTAGTCAATTATCTTATGAAGAAATTAAAGTTTAAAAATTACCTTTTACATTTGCCCATAATCCTACCATTTTAGTGCTCTTCATTGAGTGTGTATGTGTGTGCGTGCATGCATAATACCTAAGTTTTTATCTGGTATCATATTTCTTCTGTTTGAAAAACTTCCTAAAATATTTCTTATCCTACATTGGGGAACTCTGTCAGTTTTTGTCTAAAAAAGTCTTTACCTTCATTTTAAAGGTGTTTCTTGGGGCGCCTGTGTGTCTCAGTTGGTTAAGCATCTGCCTTCAGCTCAAGTCATGATCCCAGGGGCCTGGGATCAAGCCTCATGTTCTGCTCTATGCTCAGTGGGGTGTCTCCTTCTCCCTCTCCTCCCCGCTCTTGCTCTATCTTGCTATCTCTCTCTCTCAAATAAAAAAATAAAATCTTTTTTAAAAAAGTGTTTCTTTTTGCTTTTGGTACCATAAAGATGTCATTGTATTATCGTCTGGCTTGCGTAGTTTCTGACTAGAAGTCTGCTATCATTCTTATCTTTGTTCCTCCACAGTTAAGGTTACTCCTCCATCCTTCTGGTTTGAGTTTATCTTTGATTTTCAGCAGTTTGGCTATCATATGTATAGGTTTTTGTTTTTGTTTTTAATTCTACTGAGCTTCTTAGATCTGTGATTAGTTTTTATAATGGGTTGAATGGTGGTCCCCCAAAAGGTACATCCCACTCTAATCCTTGAGGCCTTTGAATGTTACCATATTTGGAAGTAAGGTCTTTGCAAATGTAATTAAGTAAATGATCTCAGGATAGAGATCATGTTGGATTGCCTGGTGGATCCTCAGTCCAATGGCAAGTATACTTGTAAGAGACACACAAAGGAGAGACACAGAGAACAGGCCATATGAAGAGGGAGACAGAGATTTGGGTTATGCAGCCACAAAACAAGGAGTATCTACAGCCACCAGAACCTGGAAGAGCCAAGGAAGGATTGTCCTCTAGAGCTTGTAGACAAAGTATGGCTCTCTAACCACCTTGATTTCAGACTTCTGGCCTCCTAGAACTGTGAGAGACTAAACTTCTGTTAAAACAGAAAGTCACCAAATTTGTGGTAATTTATTACATCAACCCTAGAAAACTAATATAATTGTTTTTCCTTCTTTTGGGGAAACTTCTATTTCTTCTTGTATTTCCTGAGCTAATATACACATGAATGGAATTAATCATTGCTCCATTTTTTGTTGCTGTTCCTAGCATTTTTATTTGGCTTTTTTTTTTTTTTACATAGTTTCCCCCTCTACTGATGTTTTCCAGTTTCCTGTATTTTGTCTATTGTAGTAGCTGGTTTCTGCTTATGTCTTTCCTGTATGAACAGTGGATCTTAGACTAAGCCCTGCAGGTGAGGCAGTTTGTTGCTCTTCTTTCAGGGGCTTAAGTTTTATTCTGTGTAGGAGAGAAGAGTCCAGTGAAGCATGTGGAGTTTTGTTCCTTCCCTTCAGTCATTGATCACCTGAAGGCCTGTGCCACCAAATAGGTCTCTATCTCCTGTTCTTCTCCTGATCTCTTACAAGCACCTGGAGGAGGCCACAGATCTAAGAAACTCACCTGGAGAGTCACTAAGTGGTATAGACTCACCTTGTTTAGGGGCTTTCAGGTATCTTTAATTGACATGCTAGCATGCATGGCCTTTCAGAATCTGTTAAAAATTTAATTGTTTTATTCTTATTCACTTCTATGACTGCCACTCCTTCTTGTGTTCTTCCAAATGTAAAACAGCACGTTGGTCTCATCTCTCCCCAGAGGGATTTATAATTTTTAGAATTCAGTTTCCTTGCAACTTCATGCATACTTTAGGTTCAAATAAAAAAGTAATATCTGTAAATTATTTTACTTCTTATAGTTAAGTGGGTATAATGATGGGTTGTAGCTTTCTACATCCTAAGGAGAAACAAAATTCTCTTTTATTACTTTTTCAATTCTGATATTTTTTTAATCTATTTTTTTCTTTTTACTCTCTATTTTGTTTATTGACTTCTTTTTCTTTCGTTCATGATCTCTTTTTTGCCATAGCTTTATCTATGTTTCTTTCATTCATGATCTCTTTTTTGCCTTAGGTTTATCTATGTTATTTATATTTTCGAGGAACCAGTTTTTGGTGGTGTTAATATTGACTTTGTTATTATTTTTCTCTATTTCCTTGATCTCTGTTCTCATTTATATTATCTATTTTCTTATTTTTTATTTGTATTTATTAGAGTGCTATATCCCAGGTTTCAGTTCTTTCCTAATAAATATATTTAGTAAAGTTCTCTCAAAGAACTCCTTCAACTGTTTACCACAAATTTTGATATGTAGTGTTTACACTATTTTTGGTTTCAGTTCTAAATATTTAAAAATATCTATATGAATTACTTTTTATCTTAAGGATCAGAGGCTTATGGTACTTATTTTAACTATTTGAATATTACTTATTTCTTTTTTTTTTTAAAGATTTTATTTATTTATTTGACAGAGAGAGAGACTGCGAGAGCGGGAACACAAGCACGGGGAGTGGGAGAGGGAGAAGCAGGCTTCCCGCCGAGCAGGGAGCCTGATTCAGGGCTCGATCCCAGGACCCTGGAATCATGACCCGAGCCGAAGGCAGACACTTAATGACTGAGCCACCCACATGCCCCTGAATATCACTTATTTCTCACTTTATGGCATTTTGTTAAAAAATATCTATGCTATTGAATTTGGGAATTCATTGACTCTTTTTGTGGTCTGACATGATCAATTTTTTAAAGCATTTCATGGTACTCAAAAGAAAATAATATAGTCTCTCTCCACAGTTTTATAAATTGATTTCACTTACTATATTACTTGAAATTCATCTAATGAAGTTAGGTGAATAAGGTATTAGGACCTTGATTTCATACATAATAAAAAAATGAGCTCAGAGAACTCAAGACATTTATAGAATTTAATTCACTGCATAAATATTAGATCCAAGGACAAAACCAAGTCATTCTATTCACTTATAATTCAACATTATTTCTCTTTATTATTATTTTGAAATCAGAATAATATACAAGATAATTGAATTGAAATATTATAAAATGTCAAAAGATGAGTATCACACCTCAATCAAATTTAACGGGTAAAAATTAGTCACTTTTATAGACTATTCTTGCTAGGAGTTGCAAATGCAGAATTTTGGGGCTGTTATGCAGGAGACTCAAGCATTCATAAGTAATTAGGATTATATGACTTCTAAGGTACTTTTATGTCCTGAGATACTATGGTTGTAAGAATAGAGATATTATAACTAGAGCTTCTTTTTTTTTTAATTAAAATAGTATTTGAATATTAAGGTTTTTTTCTCAATGGTTTGAATAAAAAACATTTTGCAGCTTGAGAATAAATATTTTAAATTTCAACTAATAATGTTAAATTCTGCTGTTGCACCTGATGCCTGATTATGAAAAAAGTCATTAGAATGATTTATCTGAATTTAAGACTAAACTTTTAAAGTTTTAAAGCTTCCCTCTACCATAGCAACAATATTTCATAAGTTTTTTTGCTTACCACTATCCCACTGATAAATTTCTAGGCAAAATTATTTAAAATTTTCCCAATATTTTTTTTTATTTAAATTCAATTAAGTAACATATAGTGTATCATTAGTATCAGATGTAGAGTTGAGTTATTCATCAATTGCATATAACACCCAGTGCTCATTACATCATGTGCCTTCCTTAATGCCCATCACCCAGTTACCCCGTCCCCCTCCCCCCTCCCCTCCAGCAAGCCTTTTTGTTTGTTTCCTATAGTTGAGAGCCTCTTATGGTTTATCTCCCTCTCTGATTTCATCTTATTTTATTTTTCCCTCCCTTCCCCTATGATCCTGTTTTTTTCTTAAATTCCATATATGAGTGAAACCATATAATTGTCTTTCTCTGATTGACTTATTTAGCTTAGCATAATACCCTCCAGTTCCATCCATGTCGTTGCAAATGGTAAGATTTCATCCTTTTTGATGGCCAAGTACTATTCCATTGTGTATATATACCATATATACCACATCTTTATCCATTCATTTGTCAATGGACGTCTGGGCTCTTTCCATAGTTTGGCTATTGTGGACATTGTTGCTATAAACATTGGGGTGCAGGTGCCCATTCAGATCATTACTTTGTATCCTTTGGGTAAATACCTAGTAGTGCAATTGGTGGGTCTTAGGGTAGCTCTATTTTTAACTTTTTGAGGAACCTCTATCCTGTTTTCCAGAGTGGCTGTACCACCTTGCATTCCCACCAACAGTGTAGGAGGGTTCCCCTTTCTCTGCATCCTTGCCAACATCTGTTGTTTCCTGACTTGTTCATTTTAGCCATTCTGACTGGTGTGAGGTGGTATCTCATTGTGGTTTTGATTTGTATTTCCCTGATGCCAGTGATTTTGAGCATTTTTACATGTGTCTATTGGCCATTTGTACGTCTTCTTTGGAGAAATGTCTATTCATGTCTTCTGCCCATTTCTTGATTGGATTATTTGTTCTTTAGGTGTTGAGTTTGATAAGTTCTTTATAGATCTTGGATACTAACCCTTTACCTTATAAGACATTTGCAAATATATTCTCCCATTCTGTAGGCTGTCTTTTGGTTTTGTCAACTATTTCCTTTGTTGTGCAAAAGCTTTTTAGCTTAATGAAGTATTTATCAATGAATTTTTGAAGCACCAGGTTTACAAAACAAGATTCTCTGTATAAATGGCACTAAACTCAAGATATCAAGAAAAAATTTTAAAGGAATATGTATCTTAAATAGATGCAAAAAAAATCAAGCTTGCTCATCCAGAGGATGTATTTCACAAAAATGAATAAAATCAATGAATGTTAATCAGACAAAACCTTTACTTAACCAAAAAATGGAGGATTTCTGTTTTAATATATATCTCACTCTATGACATCTCAATAAAATGAAAATTGTTTAAATAGGAATGCTATGTTAAAAAATGTGTAAGGCATTAGCCTTGGATGTTACTGTGATGATGGCATTCTTTCCTTGAAGGCCTCAGGCAAAGTACGGGATTTCTTGGGTTGAAATATGTAATTTTAGTTCTAATTACTTCCATTCAGAATAGGTTTATGTTCAGATTTCCCTTCACTTTTTAAAAAATATTTTATAAATTAATATATAGTAAAATAAGCTCTTTTGGTATACAATTTTGTGAATGTACATGGGTGTTCATTCATATAACTACTACCAAAATCAGTTTACAGAACACAATTTCAATATCCCCCAAATTCCCCCCCCTTTTTTTTGCAGTTATACCCTCCCTCATTCCTAGTAACTGGCAACTGCTCACTGTTTTGATGTAGGAAAGACGTTAGTAGGTTTCGAAACAGACGGCCAAGAAAGAATTCTTGAGACATCTTTGGTGCAAAACAGTGGTTTATTAAAGCACGGGGACAGGACCCATGGTCAGAAAGAGCTGTTGTACCTCCCCCAACCCATACACTATGGGGTTGGGGGAGGTAAGGAAAAAGGGAGGTTTCAAAAGAACTTTCATACGCTAAGGAAGACCTACATACCAGAGGCCTTGCCATTGTCAAGTTAAGGTCGTTTTTTCCCCTCTAGCCAGGCATTAACATTAAGATAGTTGGGAGATTCCTGGAAGAAGGTTACACACGTCCCACCCAGGAGTGGGGAGTGGGGGGAGGTTGCAGGGTGTCAGCTTATGCTTTGTCTTCAGCCAGCCTTCTGCTCCTTCATCAGTTTCAGTCTTCTCTGTTATATAACTTAGTCTTTTCAAAAATGTCCTGTTAATAAAATCATATAGTATATTACCTTTGAAACACGCTCCTTATACTCAGCCTAATGCCTTTAAGATGTTAGTGTGGGTATTAAGAATCTGTTCCCTTTTAATGCTGATGGTTTTTTTGAGAGATTTATAGTAGTTTGTATATTCAGTTTTTTAGAGACATTTGGATTGTTTCTAATTTTAGCCATTATCGATAAAGCTATTATAAACATTCATGTATAGGTTTTTGTGTGAACATAAGTTTTGTTTTGTTTTGTTTTGATTTGATTTGATTTGATTTTCTAGGTTCAATACCCAGGATTACTAAGTCATGTGGTAAATTAGATTTTGCATCCCTAGCAGCTCTGGATTGGAGTTCTAGTTGCTTCTCATCCTCACTAGTGCTTGGTATTGGCAGCTTGTTATATTTTAGATATTCTAATAGGTATGTAGTGCTATAGGATTGTTGTTTCAATTTATATTTCCCTTAAAGATAATGGTAGTAAGCATCTTCTTATATACTTATCATTCACATATCCTCTTTGATAAACATATGAAAAGGTATGCAGTAACTCTCCTCTTAAGATTATGGTGCTTTAAAAGTCCCACTCCTTCAGGCTCCTTGCTCAGAGGGGAGTTGGCTTCCCCCCCCACACCCCCCCCCCCCCCCGCCCCTTGCCTGCCGCTCCCCTTGCTTGTGTGCTCTTTCTCTGACAAATAAATAAATAAAATCTTTTAAAAAAAAATCCCACTCCTAGGTATTT
>NW_028021563.1:0-666 GCF_054177405.1 Leptonychotes weddellii
CCAAACCAAGAAAAATATTTTATATTCTTAAAGACTTTTTGATGCTTCTTTCCAGTTAATGAGATCTACCTATTTGTCATTTTATGATCATTTTAGCCTGTATGAATTTAGAAGCGATGTTGCCAAGTGTATCCAAATTCATATTTTGAATTGAACCTAAATTGTATAGGGTATGATTTGCTCCCACTCTCCCATTTCATCATTACTGATTGATTCTCACTCAAACTCTTCATCCTGTTACTACAGGAAAAGTTTGATCAATTGAATCTGCTGTTAACAGGGTAATGGATGCATTCTGTGTGATAAAAGGATATTCTCTAATCTCAGCTTTAAAGAAAGATTTCTTAAGTGATGTGATACTATTATATTAAAAATAGTCTGCATGTAATAAAGCTATAGAGAAAACATAAATATCTGATATTCATATGAAATACTTTAAAGACGAAAGAAATAGATTAAAAGGCACTTGGTATACTCATTTTATCATTACAACTGAGTAGGACAGCAAAAAGCTGCTATAAATATGAAGTTTCTCCCTGATTTTTGTTATATTATTACCAATGTTTAACTATTTCCATATAATTATCCCATATGGCATTTAGATTTGTACCTATTTTTGATGTAGCATGCGTAATGTTTTACATTAGATAAAAAAGGTATTTTAAA
>NW_028021564.1:0-666 GCF_054177405.1 Leptonychotes weddellii
GAAAGGAAAAATAAATCAGCCCAAAGTTCTATATCCATAGAAAAGAAAATGAAGGTGAAATCAAGATGTGAGGATAGATGTCTAGATCAATGGAGTAGAACAGATAAACCAGAAGTAAACCCCCACATACTTCATCAAATTATTTCCAACAATGGACTGAACAGGCAAAGGGTAGCCTTTTCAACCAATGATACTAGAACAGTTTTGGAATTTGGGAAGGAATAAAACCTTGATGCTTAGCTCACACCAGAAACAAAAATTAAATTGCCCTAGATTCTAGAAATCCATGTAAACTACGAAACTACACAACTTTTAGAAGAAATATAGAAAAAGTATTTGCAAATGAGGTAAGCAAAGATGTCATTGACAAACCATAAAAGAAAAAAAATGATGACTTAGAAACATCTGTTCTTCGAAATAAATCATTGAGAAAGTGAAAAGTAAGGTAGACACTGGGAGAAAGTACATACAATACATATATCTGACAAAGGACTGGTATCCAGATAATATGGAGAACACCCACAACTGAATTATGATAAAATGACCAACTCACCTTAAAAATGAGTACAAGTATTATGCTGAGCGAAATAAGTCAATCAGAGAAAGACATGTATCATATGACCTCACTGATATGAGGAATTCTTAATCGCAGGAAACAAACTGAGG
>NW_028021565.1:0-666 GCF_054177405.1 Leptonychotes weddellii
GTGGTGTACACAGCTATGTGTGGGCCCTGGAGGAAGAATCCAAACCTAGGGTCAGTTTCATAAAGGGAGGTCAAGCCAGTAGAGGATGAGCAGAGGATCTGGAAGGCCTGCTGGCTCTTTGCCTGCTGCATGCTGTGGGTTCTGAAGGACTCCCTGAGCTCAAAGGGTGGGCCAGAGAACACCAGCTTCTGAATCCCTCAGAAGCTTGTTTAGAGTACGCACAAACCTGGGCCCAGGCCTTTGGAATGAGGATCCGAGAGAGCCCAGACCTCTGTGTGTGTAAAATTCTCAGGCATTCCTTGTGCACGTGTTTTGAGAACCGCAACTCCGAAGTCGAGTGTGTGCTTGACACTCTCCTGGGAAGTCCCAAACCCCCTGAACCCATAGGGCTGAGCCTCGTCTGCACCGCAGAAATCTGTGGGCTGTGAGGGGGCTAAAGCTCCCCAGGTACTGAGGTCACCCAATCTAACAAATAGAGTTTGAACAGGGTGAATATCGGACTTTGACTGTCCCAGTATCGTGTATAGATTTAGCAAAATGCTCTTATGCTTTTCCAGTGAAATCACACATCTAAAACCAATTACTTAATGACACAGTTTAAGCCCAAATAACAAGGCCAATCTGCCAGTTACTATAATGTGCCAAATCCTCTTAATATTCCAAACA
>NW_028021566.1:0-666 GCF_054177405.1 Leptonychotes weddellii
CAGTGCTTTTGGCTTGTTTGGTTGTGACATTTGATCACTAGAATAAATTCAGGGTGGCATTTTGTGGCATAAAAATTAAGTGGATTTTTTTTTTTTTTTAATGGGAGCAAGGCTGACATACAGCAGTGTCTATGGCCTAGAAACCTCATCCAGAGTTTCCTTCATGGATTATTCGTTCTAGCTAATAGTATTTTGTATTTACTGAGCCTTTTTGCTTATGTTTATCAAGCCATTATTGGAGAGCAGTGCACTAAGCCCCCGACACATGTTACCGTGTTTAATCCTCACAATTGTGCCATGAGATTTGGTGATATAGTTAAGGGCACATGGTACCTGGGGGGATGTCAGTTTTGCCAGGCTTCTCCCCACAACACTGTGCCAGAGTTTGCAAAGATTAGCATCCTCATGGCACTCCCCGTAGACCGCCAACGGGGTCAGACGTCCCCACCTCGGTTTCCCCTTCACCAGGCCTCTCGGCGGGGAGGCACTAACATTATCCACATTATACAGATGAGGAAATTGAAGCTTTCAGAAGTAAAAAGCGTGCCCAGGGGCATCCAGCCAGTCACAGCAGAGCCTGGATTGGAAGCCAGCCATGCCCCACGTCAGAGCCCCTCGCCCTGTCTTGACCAGCGCCTGTGTTCACCCACACACCGTGGTCCCTTC
>NW_028021567.1:0-666 GCF_054177405.1 Leptonychotes weddellii
TGTCCCCATGAATGATCACCTTGTGCTTGAATGTCACCCAGCTTCACAGTGGGGCTCAGCTTGCTTCGGTTTTGATCCACAGCTGCCCCTTTGGGACTGATGTCCTCCCTAGGTCATTACTGCCACCACTGGGCCATCCTCAGAGGAGAGTGATGTGGGGGCAGCCTGCATTCCCTTACTGCCCTGCCTACTCACATCTTTGTGCGACCTGCCATTTCATCTCCTTGAATGGCACAAACATGTAATTCTTGTATGTTGACCAGGGTTAATGAGAGGGAATCACAACATGAAAGATGTTCAGTTGGCTCTTGAACAACATGAGTGTGAACTGCGTGGGTCCACTTTTATGTGAATTTTTCTTCAATACATACTGTACGGTACTATGTGGGGCGCCCGGCTGGCTCAGTCGGCGGAGCATGTGGCTTTTGATCTCAAGGTTGTGGGTTCGGGTCCCATGTTGGGCAAAAAGATTACATAAAAATAAATTCTTAAAAAAATAATAAATACTGTATAATATGGTAGGTGTATTTTTCCTCATTATGGTTTTTTAGAAGATTTTATTTATTTGTCAGAGAGAAAGAGAGAGAGAGAGCACAAGCAGGGAGAGGAGCAGAGGGAGAGGGAGAAGCAGGCTCCCCACTGAGCAGGGAGCCCAATGCAGGGCTC
>NW_028021568.1:0-666 GCF_054177405.1 Leptonychotes weddellii
GTGCAATATGGTGCAAGCTAAAAAAAAAAGGGTTTTCCCTCTTCTCACACAACTTCCTTTTTGTAAAAGCAGCAAAAGGGGAAATTTTATTTCTAAGAAATAGAATAAAACTTAATAGCTAGGTATGAGGCAAACAAACCAACACAAAAACCTTCCCCTTGATTTAAAAGAATGCAGGGGCATCTGGCTGGCTCCGTCAGTAGAGCACTCTTGATCCCAGGGTGGTAGGTTCCAGCTTCAAGTTGGGTGTAGAGACCACTTAAAAATAAAACCTTACAAAAATAAATAAAAGTAAAAGAGTGGAAACAATAGTCATGAACCAAGATACTTGGAAAAATAATTTTCACCATTTAAAAATTCAGTGGGGCTCCTGGGTGACTTAGTTAAGTGCTGACTCTTGATTTCAGCTAGGGTCTTGATCTCAGAGGCGTGAGTTCGAGATCCGTGTTGGACTCCACACTGGGTGTGGAACCTACTTAAGAAATTTTTAAAAATAATAATAATAGTAATAAATAAAAAAATAAAATTTCAGTGATCTTAGGGCTTGTAAGATAATTTTTGAACATTTGTTTTTAAAAATGTAAGTTTATTTTAAAATTCTATAAAAGACATTTTATTTTTTAAAATTTTTTTAAAGATTTTATTTATTTGACAGAGAGAGAGAGA
>NW_028021569.1:0-666 GCF_054177405.1 Leptonychotes weddellii
AAAATAAAATCTTTAAAAAAAATGTGAAGATGGTAAATTTTATGTAATGTGGGTTTTTTACCACAATTACACATTTTATATATATGACTCAGAGGACTAGAACACTAAATGCAAGAAGTTTTAGAAATACCTTAATTTCTGCTTTTACTTTCCTTATGTGTGTACAAGTGTGATATGATTTTTTAAAATATATTTTATTGAGTACAAAGTAAAAATCCTAAGTAATTGTTTAAAAAAGTATTATGGTGTCTTGAGTTATATATCTGATGGACTTAGTTCAGCCCTATTCAGAACTCTTCTCTAGAAAACACACTATTTGTAGATATATTTCTAGCATTATTGTTAATATTACTATTCTCAGTTTAAGCAGAAAAAGAATTTATTAAGAGGATGGCAGAGGTAAACATGTATTTGCCTGCATCCTTTTGAACCCCACTTAAATAATAATTAAGGGGTTAAAAAAAAAACACTTCATAAATCTCTAAGGATAAAGAGAACTGGATAGATGCCAGCAAAGTTTTGGAATCTAGAGAGCATAAGAAGAATTGAACTGACTTTATAGTTAAGTGTGTGCAAGAGTTGGGGAACAAATTTTTAAAAATTCAGTATCCCGAAAGACTGGTAAATGAACCAATAATTGTACCAGGTAACTCTGAAGGAAGAGGT
>NW_028021570.1:0-666 GCF_054177405.1 Leptonychotes weddellii
TCCCCTTAAATGGGATTAAAGGAAAATGTCACCCAAGCCTCTCTTGCAATGGTCTAACCCAAGCAAAAGTGCATCTCAATACCTCTACAAATGATTCCCAGAGGACCTGTGACCCGATGTTGGATGGATGTCTTCACATTTTCAGTTCCAGTGTGGACACAGTGTCAGCCCCACCTCTCAGCTGGGCACCTGCCCTGCCGGTGGTGAGGCGCACTGGTGTGGGGGATCGGGGTTGGGAGCAGCACAGCCCAAACTCGGAGGCAATGTGCAAATGGCCACGCTCTCAAACATAGCTCCCTGATAACCATCACTGACTCCTCAGAATCAACAATTTAAAGTCCAAACTGGACTGACCTGACATTTATGAAACCAATCTGCAGCCCATAAAGGGCTGGATAAACATGGTGGATGACCCTCCTGTTGCTGTTAATATTTGCAGGTGTAGACGAGGGGACTCAGGGTCGGGGGAGGCAGCGGGCAGCTTGAGGATGGGCTGGGAGAAAGACTGCATTTGATTTCCTTACACAGCTTCCCAATTTCTCTAAGACTGTCTTCTTTTTTTTAAAAAAAAGAGAGAATGTTATTTATTTATCTAATTTTATTATGCTATGTTAGTCACCATACATTACATCATTAGTATTTGATGTAGTGTTCCATGATTCATTG
>NW_028021571.1:0-666 GCF_054177405.1 Leptonychotes weddellii
CTTCCCTGCCTTGTTTTCAGCTCCTAAGGTGAAATTTTATGCTTAACTCATTCCTAGCTTTTTCTTTATTGTTCTATTTGATAGATATCAGTAGTTCCCTAGAGAGAGAGAGAAAGGTAGGGAAACTTATGTCTCTTAGTCAAAGACTCAATTTTTATCAGAAAGCATTCAATAATCACTAGGTAAAAAAGATTTTACTGAAAACATATTGAATTTTAAAGTTATCTTGAAAATGTTATCCACCAAAACAGTAGAGTCCAACATGATAATGATGATGCACTGAAGTAAGAAACTGTCATGAATATTTTTTCCAGGCCTTTTGCATTACAACATAAATTGCATTGTAATTTTGAAAAACTTTCAAGGGGGAGCTTTAGGGGCTGTTGTCTTTTTGATCAGACAACTTAAAACTAATTGCTAATTTATGCCTTGGATAGAAACTGTGTTAGATAAAAATCAGTTCTTATAAACTTTATGACAACTGATCCCGAACAATTTATATTAAGGTATGACAAAATGACCATGAAAAAATAGCATGCAGTCAAAATCTGTATCAAGTACAAACTGGAACATAAATCACCAAATTATTTTACCTAAATGAAAAATTCTACATACAAATAACACTGGTCATTGATTGCCTACATAGTTTAGTAAAAGCACTGTACT
>NW_028021572.1:0-666 GCF_054177405.1 Leptonychotes weddellii
TCAAAGATATTTTGCAGTTGTGGAGTTCAAAAATAGACTCAATACTCAAGATGTATCTGATTAGCAAAATCACGAAAGGATTAATAAAAGTTTTAGGAAAAATTTCCTGCATCACAAACCACTCCAAAACTTGGTAGCTCTAAACAACCACCATTTGTTTGCTCACATTTCTATCAGTAAGCAGTTTGATGAGCTGGGCTCAACTGCGCCATTCTTTTGCTGGTCTTGCCTAAGGCGACTCATGGAGTTAACAGTTATCTGGGGCTGGATGGGCCCAGATGGCCTCACTTACATGTCTGGAGCTTTTGCTGAGGTGGCTTAATGTTCTTTGTGTGTGTGATGTCTCTCTTTACATGATTTCTCATCTTCAAAGGGGCTAAACAGTGTTTACTTGCAAAATGAGGGTGTCAGGGTCCTGAGAGGATACATCCTATTAATTAAAGAAGGCTGCAGGACTATCCAAGACTCAAAAGGAAAGGTGGTTGATCTCACTTCTTGTGGAAGGACCAACAACCAAAAAAAGAAAGTAACATGACATTTTAATCCACCACAATCCCCTCAATCAGCATATTATATTTTTAACAAAGCAGAATCATGTTGTACAATGAAGGATAGTATAGTGGTTAAAAGTGAAAACATTGGTGCCTGGCAATTAATGAAAGATAA
>NW_028021573.1:0-10989 GCF_054177405.1 Leptonychotes weddellii
AGATTCTCTCTCTCCCTTTCCCTCTGCCCCTTCCTACCTTCTCTAAAAACCAAACCAAACAAACTAACCAAAACCAAAAAACAAAGACCTAAATGTAAGAGCTAAAACTATAAAACTCTTAAAAGAAAACATAAGGTGGGGGGGTGCCTGGGTGGCTCAGTCGTTAAGCGCCTGCCTTCGGCTCAGGTCATGATCCCAGGGTGCTGGGATCGAGCCCCGCATCGGGCTCCCTGCTCCGCGGGAAGCCTGCTTCTCCCTCTCCCACTCCCCCTGCTTGTGTTCCCTCTCTCACTGTGTCTCTCTCTGTCAAATAAATAAATAAAATCTTAAAAAAAAAAAAAAAAGAAAACATAAGGGAAATGCTTCACAACACTGGATCTGGCAATGATTTCTTGGATAGGACACCAAAAGCATAAGCAACGAAAGAAAAAAACATTAACCTAAATTGTACTTCATCAAAATTAAAAACTTTTATGCAACAAAAAGATACTATCAAGAGTGAAAAGAAACCTATCAATGGAAGAAAATATTTGCAAATCATATATCTGATGAGGGATTAATACTCAAAATATTTGAAGAACTCACAACTCAACAACAGAAAACAAAGAACTTGATTTAAAAATGGGCAAAGGACTTGAACAGACATTTCATCAAAGAAAGATACCCTAATGGTCAATAAGCACATGAAAAGATGCTCAACACCACTAATCATTAGGAAGATGCAAATCAAAACCACAGTGAAATACCACTTCATTCCCACTAAGGTGGCTATAATCAGACAATTAACGAGTCTTGGTAAAGATGTGGAAAAAGTGGAACCTTTATACTTTGCTGTGGGAATGCAAAAAGCCTCTTTGGAAAACAGTCTGGTAGTTTCTTTCTTTCTTTCTTTTTTTTTTTTTTTAAAGATTTTATTTATTTATTTGAGAGAGAGAGAGAGACCACAAGCAGGGGGGAGGGGTAAAGGGAGAAGGAGGCTCCCTAGCGAGCAGGGAGCCCAATGTGCGACTTGATCCCAGGACCCTGGGATCATGACCTGAGTTGAAGGCAGATGCTTAACCAACTGAACCACCCAGGCATCCCGTTACCTTTGTTTTATCTCAGCATCGCTGTTATAAAAAACAAAACAAAAACCTTTGCATTCTGATTCTGAAATGGACTTATCAATATGGAGCTCATAAAGATAAACTTTATCCTTAAAAAAAAAAAAAAATCCTAGCTCTCTGTACTGAAAGGCTTAGAAGTAATAGCCAACCCAGTAGCATGAGCCCTCCTTATGTCTAGACTATGGTATCTAGTGACAGTTTCTCATGAAAAGGCTCCTTAGAGAAATGGCAGATTCCAAATCTAGAAAGCAAGGAAGCTACTGAAGACTACTGGAGTCTCACATCAAAAGGACTCAGGCTAGTGACTGAAGATGGGACAATTTGAGAGTCAACTGATTAAATAAATGGATTAAAATACATAAAAGGATGTTTAAATCCATGAATTCAAAAGGATATTCAAAATAAGCAAACAGGGGTGCCTGGGCGGCTCAGTTAAGCCTCTGCCTTCAGCTTAGGTCATAGATCAGGGTCCTGAGATGAGTCCCACATCGGGCTCCTTGCTCAGTGGGGAGTCTGCTTCTCCCACCCCCACTTGTGCTTTCTCTTGCTCTCTCAAATAAATAAATAAAATCTTAAAAAAAAAAATATATATATATACATAAACACACACACCTTTGGAAGCTGCTAAGGTACTATCTCATTCTTTTGAAAACTAGTAATAAAAGGAAAAAAAATCCACCTTTCTGCCTTTCCTATACAAAATGTACCTACTGTACCTAATGATAACTAAACAGCTGATGTGAAGTTTCTCTTTATAAAAGTAGACCAGATAATAAATGAAGAAAGAATGATAGATTAGAATATCACCATTCTACAACTCACAATAAATGAAATGATCTAGGTAATGATTATCAATGGCTACTGGGAAAGAACATATTACTATTTCCCAATTCTTCATCCTTCTCGGTACCCATGCCCTTTGCCATGTGACTCAGTAGTTCTCCCAGCCATTAATGATGGGATGTCATGTGACTTGCTTCAGCCAGTGGAATATGCACAGACCTGATGCTGCACCTGCCAATGTCAAGTCTAGGCCTCAAGAGGCATCTCGCGTTTCTGCTTGCCGCTATTACATTTCTACCGTCACCAAGAGAAGAATGTGCCCTAGGTATACTGGTCTGGGGAAGGAGAGAGACAGGTGTAACAGACCTGGTCCCAACCTGCAGCTTGGAGACAATCCCAGCAAACTTGTATATAAGGCAACCCTCTGCTCAACTGCAGATCCATGAGCAGGAGCAAATGCGTATTTCTGAGTTGGGAGCAGTCTTTTATTTCACGTTCTTATAGTAAAAGCTAAATGACAGAGCTGGTAATATCACAAAATGTGAGACACAGGTATTACGTGTCTCCTGATGGAAGTATACACCACCACTAAAACTCAGCCTCCCCTCACCATCCCCCCCAAAAACCGAAACCAAAACAGAATAAATCCCAATGTGTCCAATTCCCTAGCTCTAACTACAAATTACAGGAAATTCAAGAGACTAGAGCAACATATTCAACACCTCCAATGGGATGTACCCAGCACCTGAGAAACTATAGGACGAAGGACCTAGTTTCTTCAAAATAAGCTGCAAGGGGGAAAAAGAGATGAACAGGAAAGCCTAAACAGGTTAAGTGACCTCAGGGACATATTAACAACTCAAAATGTGTGGATTTTTTTAAGATCCTGATTCAAACAACCAAATTAGTATATTTTAATTATACATCAACTAGAAAAATTTGAACACTGACTAGATATTCAATAATATTAAGAAAGTCACTGTTACTGTTTTTTAGATGTGATAATGATATTGTAATGTTTAAAACAAAAGAGTGCTTATCTTTTAAAAACACATACGGAAATATTTATGGTTGAAATACAATGATGCTGTGATTTACTTCAAAACAACCCAATGAAAGAGAGGAATATAGATTTAACAAGACTGGTTATGAGTTGATTGTTGAGGCTGGGTGATGGGTTCGTGGAGGTTCATTATACTATTCTCTGTGTTTGGAATTACCCAAAATAAAGAGCTTAAAAAAAAAAAAAGCTGATAAAAGGGGGGAAAATATAAACGGGCACCAGAATGTCAAATCATATGATCCCAGAGACAAAGCAGCCATTACATTTTCCCCACTCACCTGTTCTGTTCTTCCGTTTTTCTCGCTCTGCTTTTAGCTCCTCCATGGCTTGAGATTTCTTATCTAGTTTCTCATCCCGTTTGGAACGCCGTTCCTTGTTGTGGGATGTTACCTGGGAAAGGAAAAATATGTAGGATGGTGCTTTTTATTAACAGCCAATGACCACATTCTCTATACCTAACAATCATTCAATTTTCCAGTGGGAATCTATATAGGCTGCAGAAACTGAAACTTGTTTAGGGGAAGAGAGCATCCTCTAGTGGACAAAGAGGATAGAGCATAAAGTCAGCTCCTGTCTTACCTGCCTAATAAATAGAAAGTCTAAGAATTACAGGAATAAACACCTTATGGAAGGCCACCCTAGATGGCTCATATTTGTGGATATTTTTAACAATCTTTTTGTGATGAATTCAGAGATGAATAATTTTTGCAGCTACATTTATTACCAAGTCCAGGATGACACACACGTGAGTAAACCTCAGAACTAATCCGGCTACCTGGGACAGGATGTTTATCAACTTTCCCTTAAGGAAGGAATGCTCACACACCAGTGAGCTGTTTTTTATTTTTTTTTTTTTAAAGATTTTTATTTATTTATTTGACAGTGAGAGACCCAGTGAGAGAGGGAACACAAGCAGGGGGAGTGGGAGAGGGAGAAGCAGGCTTCCCGCCGAGCAGGGAGCCCGATGTGGGGCTCGATCCCAGGACGCTGAGATCACGACCTGAGCCGAAGGCAGGCGCTTAACGACTGAGCCACCCAGGCGCCCCCAGTGAGCTGTTTTTTAAAAAGCAGACCTGACTGAAGAATTACTAAGGAATTAAACAGCACAGCTAATGATGAAATGATATGTCCAGAGATTAGTGAACCTACAAGATAAAGACAGTATGTCTTGCATGAACTGAACTAGACTAATATAAAACCATCTTTTTTTTAATAAAACCATCTTTTACATAAACACACAAATACACACACACACACACACACACACACACCCAAAACTGAGGTTTATCTTTTGGATAACAAGGACCACTGAATTTCCTACCTGAGATTCTTGAATCTGTGTCAGCTTTTTCTTTTCCTGCTCCTCTTCTTGCTTTTTCTTTTTTTCTTTCTTTTCTTTCTTTTTGGCTGTTTTTAGTTTTTTCCTGATTTCAAATCTGGTTAAAAGATATTTGTTTGGGTTTTAGATGGCAGTGAAGTATGTACAAAAACTGATTTCTATTAGATAGGATAAAGGAAGTAAGTAGGGGGAAGGAGTTAAACATCTTGGTTTCCTGCAAGAAACTCCAATGTACCTTATAGGTACATTAAAAATAATGAAAGTAAGTATACCAGAAGTACTTGAAAGCATTAAGTTGGAATAGATTTAAAATGAGAGAAAATATTCAGGATACTATTGTACCCTTTTGATAACACACAGCTCTTCTTCAACCTTCATATAACATAGGAAAATAGTTGATTTCTGGATCAACTGCAATGCTGTCCCATTAGAAACAGAATGAAACCACAGAGAGCCACTGTCACATTTTTTTTTTAAAGATTTATTTCAGAGAGACAGAGAGCGGGGGAGAGGGACAGAGGGAGAGAGAATCCCAAGTGGACTCTGCGCTGAGCTTGGAGCCTGACATGGGCTTGATGTCATAACCCTGAGATCACAACCTAAGTCGAAACCAAGAGTCAGAAGCTCAACCGACTGAGCCACCCAGGTGCCCCCACTGTCACATTTTTTTTTTTAAGATTTATTTATTTGACAGAGAGAGACATAGCAAGAGAGGGAACACAAGCAGGGGGAGTGGGAGAGGGAGAAGTAGGCTTCCCGCGGAGCAGGGAGCCCGATGTGGGGCTCGATCCCAGGACCCTGGCATCATGACCTGAGCTGAAGGCAGACGCTTAATGACTGAGATACCCAGGCATCCCCCCACTGTCACATTTTTAAGGTGGTCAGGACAAAGACTGTACCTTTTTTTTTTTTTTAAAGATTTTATTTATTTATTTGACAGAGAGAGACACAGCGAGAGAGGGAACACAAGCAGGGGGAGTGGGAGAGGGAGAAGCAGGCTCTCCGCTGAGCAGGGAGCCCGATGTGGGACTCGATCCCAGGACCCTGGGATCATGACCTGAGCCGAAGGCAGACGCTTAACGACTGAGCCACCCAGGCGTCCCAAAGACTGTATCTTAAAAACACCACTCTTGAGGTGCCTGGCTGGCTCAGTTGATGGAGCACATGATTCTTGAACTCCAGGTTGTGAGTTCGAGCTGCACAATGGGTGTAGAGATTATTTAAAAATAACATCTTAAAACAAAAATAAAAAAAACCACCACTCTCCATCTTTCTTCATTAGGAAAAATGCCCTCCCCTTCACCTCCACACCAGCAAACATAATGAATAAATATGCTGTGAATAAATACACTATTCTCTTCAACAAATGCAATCTAGGCTCCTTCCCTGTAATAAAAATCAGGCTCTATGAAACAAAACTATTTTGGGGGTCATGAATTTAAGGAACATTACGGAAGGAATAAAGGAATATAATAAACATTAAACTTTTCATAACACTTTAACCCCAACTACCAATTTTTTTTACTTAATTTTTAACAGAGTACACAAATCTCTTTTGTTATGTCCTTTACACTCAAGATTAAGGTTGTTAATGTACTTTTGTAATATGACATAAAGGAGCACTGTTAATGAATTTACTTTATTTAGAAACACAGAGCAACATATTACTAAATAACCAATGGGTCAAAGAAGAAATCACAAGGGAAATTTGAAAATAATTTAAGGACTGAAAATGAATATACAACATAACAAAACTTACAGGATGTAGCTAAAGCAGTGCCTACAGGGAAATGCACAGCTATAAATGCCTATATTAAAAAAAAAGGTAGGGGTAGCTGGTTGGCTAGCTGGCTCAGGTGGTAGAACATGTGACTTTTGATCTTGGGGTTGTGAGTTCAAGCCCCATGTTGGGCACAGAGCTTACTTAACAACAACAAAAATTTCAAATCAGTAACTTAACCTCTACCTTAACAGAGTGGAAAAAGAAGAGCAAACTAAATGTACATCAAGTAGAAAAAAAGAATTAATAAAGATTAGAGCAGGAATTAACGAAAACACAGAACAGGAAAACAATAATTGATGGAACCAGAAGTTGCTTCTTAGAAAGATCAACCAAATTGACAAAACTTTGTCTAAATAGGCCAAGAAAAAATGACAGAAGATTCAAATTACTAAAATCAGGTATGAAAGAAGAGACATCACTATCGACCTTACAGAAACATAAAAGATACCATAAGGGAACACTATGAACAACTATATGGCAACAAAGTAGGTAATCTGGATGGAATGGGAAAAATCTCTAGAAGGCCACAAACCACCAAAACTGACTCAAGAAAAAATAGAAAAATCTGGATAGACCTGTAATAAGAGATTGAAATAGTAATTTTAAAAGTTCCCACAAAGAAAAGCCACATGGCTTCCCTGAAGAATTCTCCTAAACATTTAAAAAAGAACACACACCAATTCTTCACAAACTCTTTCAAAAAAGAGAAGAGGAAACACTTCTCAAATTATATTCTGTGAGGCCAGTATTATCCTGATACCAAAACCAGGCAACGAAATTACAAGAATTATGAATACTGACATAAAACTCAACAAAATAGTAGCAAATTAAATGCAGCAACTTATAAAAAGGATGATATACCATCACCAAGTAGGATTTATCCCAGATATGTAAGGTTGGTTCAATGTAAGAAAATCAATGTAATATACTTATTATTAATAAAGTACAAAAATCTCATGACTATCTCAACAGACCCAGAACAAGCATTTCACAAAATCCAACAACCTATCCTGATAAAAACTCTCAACAAACTAAGAATAGAAGGAAACTTCTTCAAATGGATAAAAGATATCTATGAAAAAACCACAGCTAATGATAAAACACTGGTTCCTCCACAGATCAGGAAGAAGACAAGGATACTCTCACCATTTCTACTCAACATCGTACTGGAGGACAAGAAAAAGAAATAGAAGGAATCCATATTGAAAAGGAAGAAGTAAAATTTATTTTTTTTCTCACATGATCTTAGGTATAGAAAATATATATATATATATTTTTTAAAGATTTATTTATTTGACAGAGAGAGACACAGCGAGAGAGTGAACACAAGCAGGGGGAGGGGGAGAGGGAGAAGCAGGCCCCCCGCAGAGCAGGGAGCGCCCGATGTGGGGCTCGACCCCAGGACCCTGAGATCATGACCCGAGCTGAAGGCAGACGCCCAACGACTGAGCCACCTAGGCGCCCCTATTTTTTGTTTTTTAAGATTTTATTTATTTATTTGACAGAGAAAGAGAGAGAGAGAGCACAAGCAGGGGGAGAGGAAGAAGGAGAAGCAGACTACCTGCTGAGCAGGGAGCCCAATGCGGGGCTCGATCCCAGGACTCTGGGATCATGACCTGAGCCGCAGGCAGACGCCCAACTGACTGAGCCTTGCAGGCACCCATTATGTACAGAAAATCTTAAAAGAGTCTACTAAAAACTATTAAAACTAATAAATGAGCTCAGCAAGGTTGGAAGGGGCAGGATCAGTATATGACAATTAACTATACTTCTATATACTTACAATGAGCAATCTGAAAATGAAACAAAGGAAACAATTTATAATAGCACCGAAAAGAAAAAATATATAGGAATAAATTTAACAAGTGCTAGCTTTTTACACCCAAAACTGTAAGACAAGTGTTTAAAGAAATTAAAGAATACCTAAATAAATAGAAAGATAACAGGCTCATGGATTGAAAGACTTAATAGTGTTAAGGTGGCAATATTCCCAAATCTGATCTATAGATTCAACACAATTTCTATAAAAATCCAAACTGCTTGGGGCGTCTGGCTCAGTCGTTAAGCATCTGCCTCTGTGTGTGTGTGTAGATAGATAATTGATATTTTTTTAAGATTTTATTTATTTGACAGAGACAGACATAGAGAGAGAGGGAACACAAGCAGGGGGAGTGGGAGAGGGAGAAGCAGGCTTTCCGCTGAGCAGAGAACCCGATGTGGGGCTCGATCCCAGGACCTTGGCATCATGACCTGAGCCGAAGGCAGACGCTTAACGACTGAGCCACTCAGGTGCCCCTGGATAATTGATTTTTGACAAGTGTGCCAAGACTGCAGAAAGAATAGTCTCTTCAAGAGGTACTGAGACAACTAGATACTGGAATGCCAAAGAATAAAGCTGGATCCCTACCTCATAACACATTAAAAAATGATCTCAAAATGGATCATCTAAAACTGTACAACTCTTACAAGAAAACATAGGGGTAAATCTTCATGATCTTGGATTTGGCATATTCTCAGATATGACATTAAAAGCTTGAACAAGAAAGGAAAAAAAATTTATACTTCATCAAAATTAAATACTTTTGTGCATCAAACAATACTAGCAAGAGAATGAAAAATACAACCCACAGAATTGGAGAAAACATTTGTAAGTCAGATATCTGATAAGGGTTTGATAAGCAGACTATACAAAGAACTCTTACCACACAACAGCAAAAAGACAAATAACCCAGTTAACCCAGTTAAATAATGGGAAAAGGATTTGAACAGACATTTCTTCAAAGATATATAACTGGCCAACAAAGATATCATAAGATGATTAATATCATTAGTCAACAGGAAAATGAAAAATAAAGACCACAATGAAATACTACTCTACATCCACCAGGGTAGTTATTATGAAAAAGAGGGGAAAATAACAAGTGTGGGGGCGCCAGGGTGGCTCAGTTGGTTAAGCGACTGCCTTCGGCTCAGGTCATGATCCTGGAGTCCCTGGATCGAGTCCCACATCAAGCTCCCTGCTCAGCGGGGAGTCTGCTTCTCCCTCTGACCCTCCTCCCTCTCATGCTCTCTGTCTCTCATTCTCTCTCTCTCAAATAAATAAATAAAATCTTTAAAAAAAAAAAAGAAAATAACAAATGTGGGCGAGGATGTGGAGATACTCGACCCCATATATACTGCTGGTAGATATGCAAAATGGTGCAGCTGCTGTGGGCAACAGTTTGATGGTTTCTCAAAAAGTTAAACATAAAATTACCATATGACCCAGCAATTCCACTCTTAGGTCTATATTCAAAGGAACTGAAAATAAGTACTCAAACAAATATTTGTACATGAATGTTCATAGTAGCACTATTTACAGTAGCAAAAGGTGGAAACAACCCAATGTCAATCAACAGATGAACAGATAAACAGAATGTGGTATACACATAGAAAGAAATATTATTTAGCCATAAAAAGGAATGAAGTACTGATGTGCTATGTGGATGAACTTCAAAAATGTGCTAAGTGAAAGAAGCCAGTCACATATTGTATGATTCCATTTACATAAAATGTCCAGAAATAGGCAAATCCATACAGATATAATTGTATGATTCCATTTACATAAAATGTCCAGAAATAGGCAAATCTATAGAGACAGAAAGTAGATTACTGGTTGCCTAGGGCTGGGAGGCCTGGGAGGAAATAGAGAAA
The DNA here is from genome assembly GCF_054177405.1 of Leptonychotes weddellii. Lineage (NCBI taxonomy): Eukaryota > Metazoa > Chordata > Mammalia > Carnivora > Phocidae > Leptonychotes > Leptonychotes weddellii. The sequence goes on from NW_028021573.1 coordinate 9,768, forward strand.
TGACTGGTAGTGATAGAGGATTTCCTTCCAGGGTGATAAAAATGTTCTGAAATTTATTGTGATGAACAGCTTTGTGAATATATAAGAGCCACTGAATTGTACACTTTAAATGGGTGTTGTGGTATGCAAAATGTATCTCAATAAAGTTACTTCAAAAAGTTAATAGCTTATTATTTACACAATATGCTTATACATATCATCTCACTCAAGGCTTACAATAATCCCAAAGAGGAAGCTGAGGCAGGAAGAAGGTAAGGGACTCATTCAGATCACCTGGCCAGTGAGTCTGAACTGAGCCTAGACCAATGTCAGCACTCTTTCCACAAACAAGCTACCTTTTATACCACCTGCACCCACCTTAAAAAAAATTTTTTTGGGGGGCGCCTGGGTGGCTCAGATGGTTAAGCATCTGCCTTCGGCTCAGGTCATGATCCTGGAGTCCCGGGATCGAGTCCCGCATCGGGCTCCCTGCTCGGAGGGGTGTCTGCTTCTCCTCCCTCTGACCCTCCTCCCTCTCCTGCTCTCTGTCTCTCGTTCTCTCTCTCTCAAATAAATAAATAAAATCTTTAAAAAAAAAAAAATTTTTTTTTAAAGGGGCAGGCCTAGAATAAGTTTAAGAACCTAACAACTAAAGATGACATCTCACTACCGTTGCTGCTGGCTATAAAATGGGATGCTAATGGTGTTTACATAAACAGACTATTATTAAGATTAAATGAGATCAATATATTTTCATTAAAAAATTTTTTTTTATATTATTAAGTAGGCTCTGGGTGTGGAGCCCAACACAGGGCTTGAACTCACCCCCACTCTGGGATCAAGACCTGAGCTGAGCTCAAGAGTCAACGCTTAACTGACGGAGCCACTATAGATGCCCCTATACAGACTTTTTTTTTTTTTTAAAGATTTTTTTTTTAATTTATTTTATAGAGCTACAGGGAGAGAGGGAACACAAGCAGGGGGAGTGGGAGAGGGAGAAGCAGGCTTCCCGCCGAGCAGGGAGCCCGATGTGGGGCTCGATCCCAGGACCCTGGGATCATGACCTGAGCCGAAGGCAGACACTTAACGACTGAGCCACCCAGGATTCCCTACTCTGTGATTTTATCACGGGGCCCTATTGGCCTTATATAAGGATCTCGTGGGGCGCCTGGGTGGCTCAATCATTGAGCGTCTGCCTTCGGCTCAGGTCAGGATCCCAGGGTCCTGGGATCGAGCCCCACAT
>NW_028021574.1:0-666 GCF_054177405.1 Leptonychotes weddellii
TGAGCCCTCTCTGGGTGACATCAGTCACTGTGGATGCTATGATCTACTCTCAACAGATTCTGCTCAGGGGACCTTTGGCTCTTGTACACAACAGGGAGGCTCTGCTGATAGTCTTCAGGTGTTCTTCTTTTTTAAAAAAATTATTTATTTATTTATTCATTTATTTATTTTTGGTTTATGTCCCTTTTTAGTCTATTGAACCTGAAAAGCTAAGCATTTGAATTCTTTGTAAGCAGCATTCTTCAGTGCCTTCCTTTACCCAAGGCAATGAGGATGGGCGTCAGGTGTCAGAATGCGGAAGGGCTGGGGCACAGAGGAAATTACGGAGGGCAAACTTCTTAGTCATCCTACCACCTGAGTTCCAGGTGTCTTTGAACGTCGAAGGGGTCTGGGAGAACCACATGCCTCTGTCCTTCATTATTCTTCTAATTCTGAGAACAAAGGTCTACTTTCTGTCCTGGTGCAAAAAGCAGGGAGAATGCACCACGCTCTATACTTGAAAAACTGTAGCTTGTGGGTGCGTGCGCCTGCGCGTGCATGCACATGCAATTATACTATACGTGCGAAATAGACCTTGCAGATAATTACACTGACTTGAACAGGGATTGAAGGGATTAAAGATGCTGCCAAACTTTTGAGAGGACCTGGAAGACTAATTGCACAGGG
>NW_028021575.1:0-666 GCF_054177405.1 Leptonychotes weddellii
AAACTGAGGGTTCTAGAGGGGAGGAGGGTGGGAGGATGGGTTAGCCTGGTGATGGGTATTAAAGAGGGCACATGCTGCATGGAGCACTGGGTGTTGTGCACAAACAATGAATCATGGAACACTATATCTAAAACTAATGATATAATATATGATGATTAACATAACAATAAAAAAAATTGAAAAAAAATTCTGGCTGCTCTGCCGGTGAGAAGCACAAGACACACAGGAAAAGAGGGTATTTCTCTTTCAGGCCTCGGACAGCTGGTCCAGACCTGTTCATGTTTTCCTCTTGTCTTCTGCCCCACTGTTATCCCTGCGTGCTATACGTGAGCAGGGGGCCTGCCTTCCAAGCAAGAGGCAGCCCCAGGCCCACAGCATCTGGAAAGAAAGTCAGAGGAGCTTTCTCTGAAATTACTCCAATGAAGAAGAGGAAGATGACAGCAGGAAGAAGGGAGCTCAAAAGTGTCACTAAGGAAAATATTGCAGAAGAAGGATAATCCCCTAGAAAACAGAATTTGTAACTTCTTTCCTTCTCCTCCCCCAAATCTTTCTACCCACTCTTTAAGCCCTATCGGTGGTCCTCAAACCAGTCAAACCCAAGCTGTAGGGCTGGCAGGGGAGACTTTGCCTTCCCTAGAGGCTGGAATGGGACTCCACAGCTACAGA
>NW_028021576.1:0-666 GCF_054177405.1 Leptonychotes weddellii
GGTCTGGGCAGGCGTCCCCCTTGTGGAGGTGCTCAGACAGGTGCAGGCTAGGGGAGAACTGCGAGGTGGGTTCATTTGTAAGCCAAGGGGTGTCAAAGGCTCAGAAAGTTCTGTAAATGCTCTCGTGGATTAAATTAGCCTTGAGCTATTTTATATGCAGAAAAGCATAGGAAAAGGAATCCGACTCAAATAAGAGAATATTTCATTTCTACAAAACAGTGTATCTTACTTGCTTTTCTTCTCTATAACTATTAAGATCATGATTTTAGTGGCAATCATCATTTATAAAAAGGAACTTTATCCTAGGGGCACCTGGGTGGATCAGTTGGTTCATGATTCCAGGGTCCGGGGATGGAGCCCGCATCAGGCTTCCTGCTTGGCAGGAAGCCTGCTTCTCCCTCTCCCTCTGCTCCCCCTGCTCGTTCTCTCTCTCTTTTCTCTTTCTGTCAAATGAATAAATAAGTAAAATCTTTAAAAAAAATTTTTTAAAAAAGGAACATTATCCTAAATATGATCATTAAAGATACAACATATTTTCTTACTAATTGTCTTATCTATAATCCCCTCTTATAGAAGGTAGAAATAAAAACCATAGCCATTCAGGAATTCCCAATGCCTACTACCAGACACTTTTCCAACTTAAGTCCAATAAATTTATTTAATGAT
>NW_028021577.1:0-666 GCF_054177405.1 Leptonychotes weddellii
GACTGCCTTCGGCTCAGGTCATGATCCTGGAGTCCCGGGATCGAGTCCCGCATCGGGCTCCCTGCTCGGCGGGGAGTCTGCTTCTCCCTCTGACCCTCCTCCCTCTCATGCTCTCTGTCTCTCATTCTCTCTGTCTCAAATAAATAAATAAAATCTTTAAAAAAAAAACTTATTCAAGCTATTGTTTAGGAAAAAAATTAAAAGATTGTACAATGGTTCATTTTGCTTTAAGGAATTTATGGGGCAATTCATTATGAACTAATGTTCTGCTCCCATGAAGTAAATGTTTCAAGTATCATAAAACTCTCACCATGTATAATAGGAATTTAAGCCCAAGTGTTCTTACACTAACTAAAGGTATTAACAATATTCTCCCCTCATAACTGATGTTGCTATTTGATTTTTTTTCCTTTCCTTGACTAGTGAGATTTCTGAGGATGTGTGAAGGAGGTGGAGAAGAATAAAATGGTACTATCTTTGAGGAGTTCAAAGAACTCAGCAAATGTTAAGTCAGTTCTCAATATCCATGAGTGAGGATAGACAAGTAGTAACGTTAGCTTTGATTTATAGAGGAAACTAAAGCACACTCATTAGCTTTTCTAAAGGTCAAGGACCATAAATGAGCTTATCACCATGGAGATTCAGGGAGCAGGTAATTCCCCTCAA
>NW_028021578.1:0-666 GCF_054177405.1 Leptonychotes weddellii
CTTCTTTGTGTTAGTAAAGATGTACAGTAATATCATTCCTTTAGTGGCTCAGCCATGTTCCATTGTATGAATATATCATCATCCTTTATTAAAGAGTTGTATACATTAAGAGCGTGTCTGGCTGCAGACAACAGAAAACTCACCACAGTGGCTTTAAAAAATCAGGTGTATTTTCTCACATGACCAGAAGTCTAGAGGAGGCAGCGTGGTCAGTGGCCCAGCACTGTATGTGCACAGATTCCCTGTCTCTGTGGTTTTCTCTGCCATGCCTCATGGCACAAGATGACTGCTACAGTTCCAGACATCATATCCACGTTCAAGATAAAAAGAAGGGTGAAACGGGGAAACTCTGTGAAGAACAGAAAAGCGTCCCATAAATCCCTCCAGAAGACTTCCGCTTTCACATCATGAGCCAAGATGGGCTCACCCAGCCTCTTGTGACTGCAGGGGGCTGCAAGAGCACCTACTTGATCTGCAGCCTTTATAGCAGGAGATGGAAAGGGGGAGAGGAACCTGAAGCAGATTCCTGCATGGCTCAGGAAGACACCTCCAGGGACCCGTCCAGATTTTCGCCCTGAGACTCCAGCTGAAGAAGCAGTACCCCGAGAGAGCTCAGCTGGGAAAACGCCCACGGGAACTTCTGCTCTTGTCCCCCGGGGATGGGGC
>NW_028021579.1:0-666 GCF_054177405.1 Leptonychotes weddellii
AACTTTTTCCTAAACTCCCTAATGACAATAGCAAAACAAAGATTTTAGTCTCTCTTTATTTCTAAAAATATCTTATTGTGTTAAGATAACCAACCTTGTATTTGCCATTTACAATCACCATATACCACCATTTACTATCAACATCATTTCAAAAAAGATTCTTAATTTCAACACCAAGAAAATGACATATCTTTTTTTTACAAAGGGCAGTCCTTTCATTGAATAAATTTAGTTTAATGAAAAACTCCCTCACATTGTCCTTGTTTTTCTGTATACACTGAGGCCCATTCAACAATCCCTGTCAGGGGTCTGACCAAGAGTCTCCCAGATTTGTTCTCACCAGTTTTATGATGGCCTCACTCCCTGTCTTTGTGGAGGGACCACAAACAATGTCATGAAACTGATGAGAAGACCCAGTTCTACTACAAACGGAAGAGGACTCTGTAGACAAGGATCCATTAAGTGTTAAAAGTGGCAACTGGAGCTTGTTTCCATCTCTTCCCTCCTCCCCCACCCCCCACACTTTACAGATAGGGAAAGGAAGGTCCAGAAAGGAAAACTGATTTGCCCAAAGCCATAAAACCAAGAGAGTAACTCTAGCCTGCTGATACCGTCACCAGACCTCTACCGAGCTGGACGGTTTTCCTAATACTAAGTACAAGTTAG
>NW_028021580.1:0-666 GCF_054177405.1 Leptonychotes weddellii
GAAGGTGCCACGGTGAATCCCAGCTCAGGGAAACCCAGCCTCGGGGTCCCTGCTTCCCTGAGGACCCCCGCCACCTCCCCCCTCCTGTCCAGAGGAGGCATAAGGGCATAAGGAGGATGTCCACCACCACCACGGCCAGTCCTCTGTGACGTGCTTACTTGGGCTTCCCGGGCCTTGGTTTCCCTATCCAGCCGTGGGACGCTGGCTTTCCAGCCTTCAATTGTGGCAGCTTTTGAATATATAGAAAGCAAACAGAACAGTAGAGTGAAACCCCCAGGTCGGTTTCAGCCATACCCCTCTCTCGCCACCTGCCTGCCCTCCTTTCGTTTTTTAATCTAAAATTTGCATACGTTGAAATGGACATATCTTCATTTTGCACTCTTGACAAATCCAGGCTCGTGTGTGTCCAGTACGTTCTGTCAGCTCAGGTTGCCCGAGCTCCTGCCCCAGGCAGGCCCCTGATGGCCCCCGGCCCGCAGGCAGCTGTGGCAGGACCCGGAGTCTGGTGGGAGGGGGAGGGGTGGCATGCACCTGACTCGGACACAGGAGGGAGCCGTGTCTCTGCAGAGGGGCTCGGGCACACAGCGCAGGCGCAGCATAGGAGGGAGCGATTACCCACATCCTGTGCCTGTCAGGTGTCCCTGCGGGCGGGCTTTCCCTTGGCTC
>NW_028021581.1:0-666 GCF_054177405.1 Leptonychotes weddellii
TTTTCATCCTATTAAAATACCTTTGGTAAAACCCTTAAATAAACAGTACACAGAGGGCACTTGGGTGGCTCAGTCAGTTAAGCTCTGACTCTTGATTTCGGTTCAGGTCATGATCTCAGGGTTGTGAGACTGAGCTTTATGGGCTCCATGCTGGGTGTGGAGCCTGCTTAAGATTCTTTCTCTCCCTCTCCCTCTACCCCTCCCCACCCCGCTTGTGTTCTCTCTCTCTCTCTCTAAAAAATAAAATAAAAAATAAAATAATAATAATAAAAACATAGTATACAGGACTCTATTTGGCATTTCATCAAATCGAGAACTCAGGATGGTGATGATGATGATGATGATGAGAGAGAGATACAGAAGTAGATACGGATAGGGGCGCCTGGGTGGCTCAGTTGGTTAAGCGACTGCCTTCGGCTCAGGTCATGATCCTGGAGTCCCGGGATCGAGTCCCGCATCGGGACCCACAGCAGGGAGTCTGCTTCTCCCTCTGACCCTCCTCCCTCTCATGCTCTCTGTATCTCATTCTCTCTGTCTCAAATAAATAAATAAAATCTTTAAAAAAAAAAAAAGTAGATACGGATATATAGATAATTGCAGACCTTACTTGGTTGGGCATTAAATATTAGGGATGCAAACATAAGATTTACTCCAAAGGAAGTCTTA
>NW_028021582.1:0-666 GCF_054177405.1 Leptonychotes weddellii
GGCGGGGGGCCCTGAAGCAGAGCTAACTACCTCTCCTTCCACACGCTCTGGAGCCCAGCACTGTCCCACTACTCCAGCAGCACCCCTTCCCTTCTCTTTATTCTCTCTTGCTTAGCCATTCTTGCCCCCCTGCTCTCCTGGTATGGCTCTGGGACGGCAGAGCTAGACACACATGGCTCATTACACGGGCCCGAGATAGGTGAGCTGAAGAGGAATCCAGGGCTCGGGACCAGGGTGGACTCCTCTGACCTGGACCCCGCTGCACTGAGCATGCTGTGCGCCAACCCGGCTCCATGTTTTGTAGGTTCTGTCGGCGGCCACAATTGTCGCCAAGCACACCTCGGCCCTCTGCAATGCGTGCCGCATCGCCTCGTCCAAGACAGCCAACCCAGTGGCCAAGAGGCACTTTGTCCAGTCAGCCAAGGAAGTCGCCAACAGCACTGCCAACCTAGTGAAGACCATCAAGGTAGGTCACGGAACTGAGGTCTTAGTGATCCCTGCGTCACCTGTTGCAGAGGGGAAAGAAGTGTGCAGGATTTAAGCTCTGCTCGCCTAAGACTTGTGTCTCCTGAAGCTTAACTCCTGATTGAAGTCAGTGAGGAGCAGTCCTTTTCCAATGGAGATAATTATCATGAAAAACAACAGCCTTGGCCTCCACTAACCTTC
>NW_028021583.1:0-666 GCF_054177405.1 Leptonychotes weddellii
TCAACAAATATAAAAACCAAGGAATGTCACCATGTGGGAGAGCCTCACTTTCCACCAGGCAGGGAAGAGTGAACGACCTCTGGGTCTGCTAGTGTTCCTCAAGGAATGGCTGGGGTTCTGGAATTTTTTTTCACACATAGAATTAGGTGTTAAATGTTTTTGTGAAGTTTCTAATGCTTTCTATATTTAAGTTCTTGTAGAGTATATGATTTTTTACCTTAGTTCCTTTCTCTTCTTTTTTTTCCCTCTAAATTAAACTCTCATTTTCACTCATTCTAAAATGTAATCAGAGCGTGTGCCAGAAAATTAATAGCATGTGGGTAGGAAATTGAAGGTTAGAAAGCCTCTTCTATGTGCTAATTATACTTTGAGAAACAATGTAAAAATGAAAGAGCAGATTTAAAATTTATTTCAAAATTCAAACTTACCACCCTAATATTTACTCATTGTTCAACTCTTCTTTTGGTTACCTTCTAACAGCATAAATCTTTATTTTGTTTATAAGCATATGTCAGTTTTCAAATTATTTTCTTTGTTAACATTATTAGCATATTACCACTTTGCTTGAAGTTTCACAATTTTTTTTTAAAGATTTTATTTATTTATTTGAGAGAAAGAGTGGGAGAAGAGTGGGGTGAGGGGCAGAGGGAGAAGCAGACTCCCTGC
>NW_028021584.1:0-497 GCF_054177405.1 Leptonychotes weddellii
CCAACAAGGTCCGATTATGAAGACATCATCAGGAAACTGGACCATTTCCTTACACCACACACAAAAATAGACTCAAAATGGTTGAAAGACCTAAATGTGAGACAGGAGTCCATCAAAATCCTAAAGGAGAACACAGGCAGCAACCTCTTCGACCTCAACCACAGCAACTTCTTCCTAGAAACATCGCCAAAGGCAGGGGAAGCAAGAGCAAAAATGAACTATTGGGACTTCATCAAGATAAAAAGCTTTTTCACAGCAAAAGAAACAGTCAACAAAACCAAAAGACAACCAACAGAATGGGAGAAAATATTTGCAAATGACATATCAGATAAAGGGCTAGTATCCAAAATCTATAAAGAACTTATCAAACTCAACACCCAAAGAACAAAGAATCCAATCAAGAAATGGGCAGAAGACATGAACAGACATTTTTCCAAAGAAGACATCCAAATGGCCAACAGACACATAAGTGCTCAACATCGCTCGGCATCAGGGAA
>NW_028021584.1:597-1000 GCF_054177405.1 Leptonychotes weddellii
CTAGGAGAGTTTATTTCCTTTTCTGCCTTTACAAAGAGGTGTATCTTCAACTGTAATTTCTTAGGGTAACACCTCTTGTCACCAAGTCTGATGATTGATGGCAATTAAGCTACAGAACTGGTCTGTCTGTGGTTAGGTTCCAGTAGGGTGTGATTACAGGAGCATGGAGAAGGGGAGAAAAAGGGATTAGTAGGTAAGCCCCCAAACACTATGTTTTAAGTTAATCATTAAAATGAGAAGAAGAATCTCAAATAATAAAGGTATGTTTTCATGCCTGTCTTAAAAAAAACATGTTTCTGGGAAGATGGAGAAATATAGAAATATAGCTTTAAACATGTCTTCACTTACATTATTTTACTTTTGACTACAATGTTTTCATAGAAATATATTTGAGCATATTTTG
>NW_028021585.1:0-10987 GCF_054177405.1 Leptonychotes weddellii
CTTTGTCAAAAGCTTTTTCTGCATCTATTGAGAGGATCATATGATTCTTGTTCTTTCTTTTGTTAATGTATTGTATCACATTGATTGATTTGCGGATGTTGAACCAACCTTGCAGCCCAGGGATAAATCCCACTTGGTCGTGGTGAATAATCCTTTTAATGTACTGTTGGATCCTATTGGCTAGTATTTTGGTGAGAATAGGCTTGAGTATATTAACACATGTCTTGAGACTTTAAAGCTGGCATATGCAAGTTTCTGAATTTTATTTATGTGACTCATTTTCCTCTGACACATTTTTTCCCTGATAAGGATAATAGGTTTTGATTGTTTAAAATTATGTTTGCTTTGTTTATAATTCACAGGTTATATCCTAAACTTTTTGAAAGCTAACTTGGTATGGGGACCTGGTTGCCTTAGCCTATTATAGATTGTTTTTGAATGCCTGGAAGTTAGTATCAGTGATGTTTTTTGTTTGTTTGTTTTTTTAAGCAATGATTATTTTTGATTGATGCCTATTTGAAGATATTTAAAACTTACAGACCCTTAAATGATGATTACTGAAATTATCAATAACATCTCTATTTTGAAGTTTTAGCTTTTTTTTTTTTTTTTTTGAGTGGCATTGGTAGTCTTAGCCATAGATAGGAATAGGAGGCAAACTATGATTCCATTTTACCCAAGCAGAAAATTGAATTTAATATCTGGTGTGTGTTACACAGTGACTATTTGGTTAGGGATATTGGACCTCGTTTCTTATCCCATGTAGTATTATGGGAATTAATGCCTTTAGACATTTGCCCTGAATTTCTTATGATGAAACACTAGACCAGATCTTTTGGAGGAATTTTTATCCAAAGTGGCCATGAGGATGGGAATCATTTATCTGTATTTTGACCAGTAATCAGTGTCCATGTTTATTGTTTTCAGTGGGAGATTCTCCCCCCCCTTTAATGGTAAGCAAAAATCCTGTAATGGAATTGGAATGAAACTGTGATGACTTTTGAAATAAATGATTTCCAATGGGAGTTATGATTTAATACAAAAGGATGCACAATTCTTTGAGGATACAGCTTGGTGATCTAGACACTGATGATTTTAAAGTATCTGTCGGCCATTCCACTCATTTGTGGAATGTGCATAGGAGATGGAAGGAAGGAAAGCTTTAACAAAAATTACCATAATGAGAGCAACACAATTTTTGAATGAGAATAATTTGAGGATACATTCTGGCAGTTTAGGTAAGCATCCATATGTCATGTCAAAAACTTGTCATGCGTATGCATGTTGCTAGATGGTTAAAACACTTCACCAGGGGACTTTTCTTCTTCCAGTGGTCAGTCTTCAATGATAAATTCATACAGGCTTTTCCAAAGAAGAAGCAAAATTTTTTTGAATAACCGGTTCTAACATTTTTGTATAAAGAATGTGACATAGTAGCCACTAACCAATTTGGATATACTTTAACATTCTCACGTATGTCACAGTAATTTCATTTTTGTGTAGTCACCTTTACTGCTACACTATATTGGGTGCTATTGCTGTAATATTGCCATAATATAGACTTCATCCAAATCCCCAACACCCCAAATTCTCCTTATTTCCTTTAGATACTTTACCTTGGAATTAGGGCATTCTGCCAAAAAATAAGTGGCATAATTTGGTTTTGATCACATGATCCAAATAAGCAAGTTTCTCGTGCAGTTAACTAATAAAGGTATTAGCACAGTTCCCACTCCTGGTACTTTCCTAATTATTTAAAAATTTTTTCTCTTTATTTAAACAATTGGCTGTAAAACCTTAGAAGCAAAATCATTTATCTATTAAATAGGAATTTAAATGCTGGAAGAAGGAGAAAAAAATGAAATAGTTTTAATAGGATTTTAAATATTTTGCTTCTAAATAATATCCTCTAGGGAAATGTAGTGTTAAGAAATGATCCATGAGTGGCTTCTTTATCCATTCTGTTACAGTGGCTCAGCCCCCTTGACATGAGCTGATGTCTGCTGATGCTTACTATATGCCCTGCACGTGTATTAAATCATTTAATCCTCAAAACAGCCTTCTATGATAGATACTATTATCATCCTCCCTATTTCACAGATAGGGAACTATGGCACAGAGAGTTTAAGGAACTTGCCCAGTGTCAGCTGATTAGTAAGCAGAAAAGCTGAGATTTGAACTTAGGCAGTCTGGTCCCCCAGCCTATGCTGGATTTTGATATTGTAGATGGCAATGGATGGATTAAAAATGATTCTTTTAGAGGTCATTTTAGTTTGTGAAAATTCTGGAAATACAGAGAACAAGGGTCATTTACTTCTGAGCAGGGGATACTTCAGATATCCATGTAGAAAGAAAAATGTGCCAAAGAAAGGCTCAGTAAGAGCAGGTGTGAGACACAGGAGGACTTTTTTATAGCATTGTTGCATCATCCTTTTCACAGGTAGCTGCTGTAACTAACCCTGATGATGAATGATTTTGTCACATCTCCTTGTAAAGATTAACTAGGATTTCCCAGTAAACAAAAGTGCCCCATGATGCAGTCAACTTTAAACATGCTGCAGACCCAGATGCCACAAAACTCAATTGTGAGAGTTCCAGTTGTAGTCTTTTTTGTTCGTTTGTTTAGAGCTCTAAATACTCTTTATTTTTTTTCCAAGTTTTATTTAAATTCCAGCTACTTAACATAGAGTGCAATATTAGTTTCAGGTGTAGCATTTAGGAATTTATTACTTCCATACAACACCCAGTGCTCCTCACAAGTGCCCTCCTTAATCCCCATCGCCCCTTTAACCCATCTCCCTGCCCACCTCCCCCCGTAACTATCAGTTTGTTCTCTAGAGTTGAGTCTGTTTCTTGGTTTGCATCACTTCCCCCACCCCACTGTGTTCATTTGTTTTGTTTCTTAAATTCCAATATGAGTGAAATCTTAGGGTATTTATATTTCTCTGACTGATTTATTTCACTTAGCATTATATTCTCTAGTTCTACCCATGTCATTGCAAATGGCAAGATTTCATTCTTTTTGATGGCTGAGCAATATTCCGTAGTAATACATACACCACATCTTCTTAATCCATTCCAAATGTCTAGCACGTCTTTTCTTATCTTCTCTCTTCTTTCTCTTTGTGCCACAATCATGCAGAGGCATGAAGCCAAGGTTAACATGCTGGGAGAGGAGCATTAGACAAACAGAGGAAATCTAGTATTCCCCCTTCTCCAAGGCTCAGTATCAGTCAGGGCTGCAGGAGGGGAGACAATCCTATTTTAAATTAAGTTCAGTGTATTGATCATTACATGGACAGGATGTTCTAATTTTTGAATCTATCCTGTGCTTTGAATTTAAAGTGGTTGTACAACTGTTGAAAGTCATGGGTCCTACAGACTTTTAATCTAGGGTCAGAAAAAAAATCTTTCACTACTGAATAAATTTTAAAGGGGCAGTGGGAGTCAAAAATAAAGATGTATTTTGATTACATCCCATATGTCATGCTTCATTAACTTGTGTAGAAAGAAACCATCAGGGGAAGCAAAAGCATCTCTAACTACATAACTAATAAGCTAAAATGTAGCTACATCAGATAGGAAGGGAGCTCAGTAGACTTGTGGATGCTGAGCTGCATGCAACCAGGTAAAAGCTGTGGCTGCTTTTATATCTCCATTCTTTTAATCAGTATTTTAGATGGAGTAAGGTAATATATATGAAAGTACTCTGCAAGTTATAAAGTTGACACAGATGCAAATTGCAATTTTGTGTATTTTTTATATTGAATTATTCCAATAATTATCTTTATTACATTTATTTCACAAACATTTGTTTTCTGATGCAGATTCTATCCTTTAAAGGATTGCATTGTTTCATTTATAATTTCTGGCTTGTATTAGGGACATAACTTTTTTTTTTTTTTATGTAACATTTTACAGGAGATCTTGGTAAGGTTTTCAGATGTGGATTTTTAAGTTTAATTACAACACTGATGAGGAGACCGAAATAATTTTGAATTCTGTTGAAAGAATCTAGACAACCACAATCTAGACTTTTCTAGTGAAAAATCACTACAATAAAATCCATATATTTTTAGCTGAGATTTTGTATATCCAATGCCAGTAGAGTTGACCCATTAGAAAATAATCAGATCACAGATTTTTTAAAAAATTCAATATAAAATTTTAAATTCAATATATAACTTTTGGTATAATCTAAATTCCTTTGTGGAACAAGGTGAGATAAATAAATACATAAATACCTCAACTAGATCTACAGTATGGTGGCATTTGTGTATATTTTGAATATACAGAATTATAATATTTGCATATATTATATATAATTTTTATAGATTATATTAAAAGAATACACAAATAGATTAGAAAGTTATATGTCAAATTTCTGGTAGCAATTACATAGGATTAGAAGGTAAGGTATTGGGAGGGGAATGGGACTGGGGGAGAGTTTCAAAAAAAGACTCCAATTTTATTTGTGATATTTTCTGTCCTTTAAGTAGTGAAATCTTGAATGAAAAGTAACAAAGTACTAGTAATTAATCCTAGATGGTGGAATCATGGGTGTCATTTTTTTTTTTAAGCTTTTGCTTATTGCTTATTCTTGCTTATTCTTTGCTTATATTGCTAATTCTTCAGACGAGTCAAATAAGTGAAGGCACTATGAAACATAGTGTATAAGCTGTGCTTTCTACTTTGGAGGAATTTATAATTTAAAAATGAACAAGGGGCGCCTGGGTGGCTCAGTTGGTTAAGCGACTGCCTTCGGCTCAGGTCATGATCCTGGAGTCCCTGGATCGAGTCCCGCATCGGGCTCCCTGCTCGGCAGGGAGTCTGCTTTGCCCTCTGACCCTATCCCCTCTCGTGTGTTCTCTCTCTCTCATTCTCTCTCTCTCAAATAAATAAAATCTTAAAAAAAAAAAAATGAACAAGCCAGCCTGAAGTGGGACAGATGGATGGTGAATGAAGACCTGAAAAGAATGTCTAGGTGGTACACACCATGAGATATAGAACCTGTTTTTGTCATTGAGTCCTCAGCACCTTACACAGTGCCAGATATATGGTAGAGGATCAATAAGTACATATGGGTCTGATCTGAGGTCAGAGATCCAAAGAAAAAATAGACTTAATTAATAATCCTTATGCAGGTTATCAGTTGCCATAGCATGTATATAATCTGTTGCCATAAGGTTTGAGAAGTACATAATGAACTGCAGTCTCCCAGACTATAGAAAACCATGAACCTGTGAAAGATGAAAAGAATAGTTAAATAAGTTACTATAAATGAGAGAGCTATAAGGTATTCCTGACTCACCTGCAGCCTTTGCATATTTTTACTGCCAGAACGAAATTGCTCCATGTCACCTCCTGGCTTGGAGGTGATGTGTCCTGTTGGAAGTGTTCTTTGAAAGCCACTTGAATTGGAAACACCTGTAGTGATTTTAAAACATGAAGTCTTCTGATTGCATTCCAGACCAACCATATCAGATGCTCTAGGTGCTTCTTGTTGAGAACTGTTTGGTATGGAATAGTGATTTGATAGTAGATCCTAGCATGAAACATTAGAATGGCACAGCCTCAAAGTCCTCAATTGTGAGACTATATTTCAGGAAGTATGGAACAGAAGTCCTATAGAATTAAATAAAAACCTAATGATTTAAGAGAGTGAGAAGACAAGCCACAGATTGGGAGAAAATATTCGTAAAAGATATATCTGATAGCCGTTATCTAAAATATATAAGGAACAACAATAAAATTCAACAACAATAAAATGAAAACCTCAATTAAAAAATGGGCAAAAGACCTAAATAGACACCACAACAAAGGAGATATACAGATGGCAAGTAAGTATATGAAACAATGCTCCACATCATATGTCATTAAGGAATTGCTATGAAAAACAATGATGAGATGCCACTACACACCTCTTAGAATGGCCAAATCCAAAACCCTGACAACACTGAATTCTGGCAAGATATGAAGCAATAGGACTCTCATTCACTGCTGGTAAGAATGCAAAATGGTCATTTTGAAAGACAGTTTAGTGTTTTCTTACAAACCTAAACATACTCTTACTACAGGAAATGGCACTCCTTGCTATTTACCCAAGTGAATTGAAAATTATGTCTACACACACAAAACTATACATGAAAATTTATAGAAGCTTTATTTGTAATTGCCAGGACTTGGAAGTAACTAAGATATTCTTCAATAGGTGAATGAATAAACTGTGGTACATCCAGACAATGGCTTATTATTCAGTGCTAAAAAGAAATGAGCTCTCAAGCCATGAGAATACATGGAGAAATTTTAAATGCATATTACTAAGTGAAAGAAGCCAATATGACAAGGCTACATACACACCTTATGATTCCAACTATATGACATTCTGGAAAAGGATGGAAAAATATCAGTGGTCTTAGGAGGAGTGAGAGAGATAAGGAAGGATGAATAGGTGAAATACAGAGGATTTGGGGGGCAGTGAAACTATTCTGTATGATGCTGTAATGGTGTATACATGTCATTAGACATTTGTCCAAACCAATGGAATACCAACAATACCAACAATAAACCTAATGGAAGTTATGAACTTTGGGTGATAATGTGTTAATGTAGGTTCATTGATTGCAAATGATGTATGACTGTGGTGTAGGATGTTGATAGTGGGGGAGGGGAACCTAGGGAGTACATATACAGGAATTCTCTGTACTTTCCACTCAATTTTGCTGTGAACCTAAAACTACTCTAATTAAAGTCTGTTATTTTAAAAAGCCGAATGATTGATTCCTTCATTTATTTATTCATTCATAAATATTAATCACATGCCCATTGTGTGATTGGCATTCTGTATAGTATTAGGCAAACAAAGAATGCCAGTTTAACTGAGAGAGAGATCAGTAGATTATTAAGTGACTATAATCACTTCATTTCAACTGCAGTACTTGAAATAGAACTGCAGTTGAAATAGAAACACAATGTTTCAGTGGTCACTAACCCAGCTAAAGAAAAAAGAAAGGCGAAAGGAAAAAAAGCTACTAACTCAGCTTTAGTCAGTTGGAGAAGTTTTAGAGGAAGTAAGAGCTGAATTGAGTATTGAAGTACGACTATGAGTTTTCCAGTTGAAGTCTTTCAGGGAAAGGCAATAGAAGCATTAAAATATGAAGAACTCTAGCAGTCATGAAATATGATTGATCAACTCTCTTGAATGTCATCTACTGGCCCGCTATCATCATTCTAATTGTAGTACCATCAGTTATTTTCTTGATGGTGAACCTCCACATATGTAATGGGTAAATGAAGATACTGATGATTATGAAAATTGGTATTATCTGGCTTAGGTGTAGAGAAGAAATTTACATTAAGATATATTAAAATATTGTCAATTTTTTCTTTTAATAAATCTGAAATGTATGTTTTTCTAGCTATCCTAATTAATTTACATAGTTTAGATTTAATTAGACTAGAATGGAATATAATGGAGTCTCTGCATTTGTT
This sequence comes from Leptonychotes weddellii, assembly GCF_054177405.1. Taxonomy (NCBI): domain Eukaryota; kingdom Metazoa; phylum Chordata; class Mammalia; order Carnivora; family Phocidae; genus Leptonychotes; species Leptonychotes weddellii. The sequence goes on from NW_028021585.1 coordinate 7,492, forward strand.
CAGTAAGTAAATGTTTTAGTCAATAGATTGTTTTTTAGCAGGGTGTTTGCTTATGATGCTCTTTACATCAGTGATGAATCCAATCTAACATCTTAATGGAAGGGACTGTTTCCTTTCCAGCTAATGTGATAAACACCAACAGTTCAGCAATAACACCTTCATTACATACAGTGAAGCCTAATAGTAGACCAGTTGTACTCTGTTGCTTATCTTTGGTTCAGCCATTGAAATAAACTCTTTAAAGACAAATAAATGGTGTACCTGCAGTGTGCGTGAATGCCATTACCATCATAAACTTGGACATAGCTTTTCACAGAATCATTCAGGGTGGTAAGGGCTCTAAATTTGATTTCAGTTAACATTTATTACTATATGCTTGGCTGTGTGGTGGGCACTTACTATTCTTTTTATTCTTTTTTTACTGTATGTTATCAGTAGGGAACTGATGCTTTTATATTTAATGTAGTCTTACATTATGATTTTGGGAGCTGAGTGTGGTCACCTTCCTTTACAGAATAAGTTTCCTCAAATACCTCTCTTCCCCACATTCTCTTATGCAATATCCAATCTATGCAATATCATAAAGATGGTGATTAAAAGGGAAGACTATTTTCCATAATGAGGTATTTAGTGAACAGAGTACATGGTGGATGTTGAAAAAATAAATTCTAAGCAAAATGATGAAAGAACACAGAATACATTAACTCAAGGAATTTGGCATAAGCTGCTGGGCAATAATAGAATAAAAAATAATTAATGAGGGCTCAAGAGATGTCTAGACTTTTTTCAGTTCAATTTTACGGAGCATCTTTTTTGAAAAATTACAAAAACATTTTAGGCATTTTAGGATCCACTATCAAAACAGTTAGTGGTAAACCAACAAAGCTAACTTTGTTTTACAAGAAGTAACAAATACTTCTTGTAAAAGAGTCTTGACTATCCTTGATGACTTTCACAAATGATTTTTTAAAAATTTTTTTTTTTTTATTCGACAGAGAGAGACAGAGCGAGAGAGGGAACACAATCGGGGGAGTAGGAGAGGGAGAAGCAGGCTTCCCGTGGAGCAAGGAGCCCGACACGGGGCTCGATCCCAGGAGTCTGGGATCGCGACCTGAGCCGAAGGCAGACGCTTAACGACTGAGCCATCCAGGTGCCCCCACAAATGATTTTTAAAGAACCGTTTAAACCTATTCACAGAAACATCTGTTGAGTAAGCACCTGGCACTGTGGTACGGAGGTGAAGGTCAGGTGCCTGGCCTTCAAGGAGCTCACAAAAAACTAAACTGATCATTACAGTAATGTCCATAACAGCAGCTTACTGTGCACTCTGAATACACCAAGCTTCGTTCCAAACATTTTACACTTATGTCCTTTCAGCTTCACAATAACCCCAAACTATAGGAGCCATATTAATTCCATTTTGTGGATGAGACTCACAAAGGCACAGGGAGGGTGAAAACACTTGCTCAAGAGCACACAACTAGTATAAGACACAACTGAGAATTCCACGAGAATCTGTCTGTCCCCAGGACCCACATGGCTTACCAATTTGTTCTTCCACCTTCGTTTAGGATATAGAGTTAATGGCTGTGATACATGAACTCCCACAATAGTGAGGCTACCTAGAAGAGAGGTACCTAATTCTAGACAGAGGAAGTAACATGGGAGTATATAATACATTAGAATTTAAGGGGAACTCTAAGTAGTTCATGTGGCTTAAGTATAGAGCTCATGAATGTTAGGAAAGGAAGAGAAGTTGGCTGGGGCTGGATTATGAGGGTTTTGGGAAATTGTGAAAGACGGGTAGGAGAGTAACATGTTTGGATTGCATTTTAGATAAAAAGGGAACAAAACAGGGAGTCAAGTGGAAAGGCTAGTAGCATAAACCAATCAAGAAGTGGTGAGGGCCCGAACAATAGCAGTAGAAATGAAAAGTACAAAAAACTTTTTTCAGACATAGTACTATGAAAGAAGCGACAGACCTTGGTGACATATTTAGTTTGAGGTGAAGGGACAGAAAGCAATAGTCTCTCAGGTTTTTGGCTTGGAGGACTGGGTGGATGGTGATGCTCCTCCCTTAGTAAATCTGGTGTGGGGAAGGGGAGAGAGAGGGGGAAGAGAAGGTGCTGGTTAAACTTGGAATTCACTGGTTTGAGTTGGCTGGTTATGTCGATCTGGAACAAAGACAACCCCAGCCATCATCAGCATATGGATGGTAGTTGAAGCCAGGGGTTTAGATGAAGTCACCCAGGAAGAATTCATAGAATGCCAAGCATTGAGGCCCCATAGAGGAACCCTGTGCAATAGTAAAATTATCGAAGGGCAGGAACATGAGGACCCTGGGAAGGAGTGGCCTGGAAAAGGATGAAAGCAGGAGGAAGTAGTACTGAAACAGTTCCTCTTGGTTGAGCACAATAGCACATACAGAAGAGGTGCTAGTTCAAAAGCCCTGAATACTAGTTACAGAAACTTAATTCTATCTTTAATTTCTTTAAAATTACTTTCCCAGACGTTCCTGTACTTACTCATTAAAATACTTCTGATCTCAAATCCTCTGTGATTCCTCTCAGGTCAAACTCTGGATTCATGGGAAGGTGAAGTTATGCATTCGTAGGAGGAAATACCATAAGCCCCAAGTAGAAAATGGCTTAACAGAGAGCATTCTGCGTAAGATACCCAGAATTTTCCTTAATTATCCCTGCACATTTATAACCTGTTCTCAAGTTAACTGACTTACTCTACTACCATGTTAGGTGTAGACAGAGGCAACAGATAGGGAGAAAATATCTCACACATCAGGAGAAAAAGAAATGATGAAAGGCAAAGTTGGGCGTAATTTTCTTTTGGAACCTGAAACACCTGCTACATTTCCTGGAGCCTAAAATGGCTTCTGTTGCTTTCGCTACTGCTCTAACCATCTGCTGAGCTGCAGAGAGGTGGTCTGCAGCAGCTGAAAGCCGCTACAAATGCTTCAAGTCAGGCTTGTTGGCACAGTAAGGAAGCCAGCGATGTGTTGGTGCCAAATGCAGGTCCTGTTTCTTTCCCTTTGCTGCCATGAAAAAAATTAACCAAGGTCTTAAGAGCTGCCATTGACATAAATATGATTTAATGTCTTTTTAGCATTTTCAGGACCACAGCATTAACAGAAGCCTTGGAGATGTTTAAGAGTGGAGTCTCGAAAGTAGTTCTCTGGCAAGGCATTTTAAAGCAGATGTCGTGAGCATACTTCAGTACAGCTGCCTATTAGGTGACAGCACTTCAAATGCATAGAACGTGAAGGAAATGTACATTCTGTCTTCTCTATAGGAGAAGACACCTGCCTTTCTTTTTTTTTTTTTGTTTTTGTTTTCTAGAGTATCTTTTTTTTTTTAATTCTTATGTTAATCCCCATACATTACATCATTAGTTCTAGATGAAGTGTTCCATGATTCATTGTTTGTGCATAACACCCAGCGCTCCATGCAGAACGTGCCCTCCTCAATACCCACCACCAGGC
>NW_028021586.1:0-666 GCF_054177405.1 Leptonychotes weddellii
TTTGGAGGACAGGGTCCTTCTTGCGCACCCTGGCTCCTGTAAACTGCCCCAGGAATGTGTGCACAGCCCTGCCGGGTGCCTTTGGTGGAAGATGGGTAGCTACTGCTAAGGGCTGAGATTAACCACAATTTACCATCCAAGTCTTCCTCTGGAAGTTGCAAGCCTTCACTAGACTCCAGAATTCTAAAATAATTATATCGGATAGATTCTGCCAGTGCAACTGTTATCCAGGTGAGCAGACAGATTCCTGGTACTTCCTGCTCTGCTGTCTTCCCAGTACCTCCAAGGTGTGGTGGAGCGTTAGGGTCTACAAAAGTAGGGTCCTGTGAACAGCCCTAAAGAACAGAACCCTGGGTCATCATGCTATGTTCTCATTTACAATTTCTGTGATGTTTGACTTTCCCAAAAGACAATAATAGCTCCTACTTACTGAGCTGCATTTGTGCTTAACATGTTACAAATACCATCTTGTTTAATATTCACAGCCCTGGCCTACTTTTTAAAAAAAATTTTATTGTTATGTTAATCACCATACATTACATCGTTAGTTTTTGATGTAGTGTTCCATGATTCACTGTTTGTGCATAACACCCAGTGCTCCATGCAGAACGTGCCCTCTTTAATACCCATCACCAGGCCAACCCATCCCCCCCACCCCCCTCCCCT
>NW_028021587.1:0-666 GCF_054177405.1 Leptonychotes weddellii
CTATGTCGGTGCTTCAGGCCACAGCAGAGGTTTAATCAGAGGAACCTAATGGAATATACAATACTGAGCCCCAAACTCTCATTCAGGAGATTCTGATTCAGCAGGCCCAGATATCTGTACACTTTTTAAATGTCACAAGTGATTCAGAAACACACCCCGGTTTGAGGACCACAGTCTATAGCAAGATCAGGGTCAATCCAACATGTAATGTGACATGCACAAAGATCAATGTGGTCTTAGGCTGCATTAATAAAGAAATAGATTCTAAAATAAAGGTGATCACACTTTCTATTGTACATAGATTCAACTTCTTGTCCATTCATTCATTCATCAAATTTTGACAAAGGGCCTATTAAGAGTCAGGCATTGGGTTTACTAAAATTAAAAGATAGACATAGCCTGTCCTAGGATTGGGCTGATTTTCCTAGGAATCCTTGCCCTAGATATTTCCAAGTCTCCAGAAGTGTTTATAATTGTCCACAATTCACTCTGATTTCTTCTCACTTCTTGGCAGGAAAATGGAAACCTATACTTAGCCTAAGAAGCCAGACTATAGGACCAATGGCTTTAGTATTTTTTTTTAATTTTTTATTGTTATGTTAATCACCATACATTACATCATTAGTTTTAGATGTAGTGTTCCATGATTCATTGTTTGTGCATAAC
>NW_028021588.1:0-666 GCF_054177405.1 Leptonychotes weddellii
TAAGGTTGTGCAGAAGAGATTATAAAGTTAAGTGTGTGGATAGACTGTAGTAGAATGGCTTTTGAGCAGGACAAGCAGAATATAAGCATCTGGGAAGTGTGGGGGTGTATGTGGGAGAGGTTGCAAGGTAAGGCTCTTTCATGAGAAAACCATGTGAACAGAGTCCTGATGTGGGAATATGGACAGCGTGTAAAGGGGAAAATGAAAATGCCCAGTGTTCCTGGAATGAGGATGGATAAAAGTGTAGAGTAGAAAACAAGACTTGAAAAAGTAGATGTGCAAGATATATAGCAGATTTTAGAGGCCTGTCTAAGAAAGCTAGGACTATACAAATTGAGCAGGAGAGAGAGATTGAAAAAAAACAAATCAAAACAAAGCAAAAAACCAAACTTTGAACACAGTAGTGATGTCAATGCTCCTCACTTTAAGAAGTGACTGCCCACAACATGTGTCAGGGAGAAATTAGAAGCAAGACGTCCTTTTAAGAGATTATTACAATATTCTAAGGTAATGAGGATCTGAATTCAAGGAAGGACCAGAGATTCAGGGCAGGGTTCAAGTTTGAGAAATAGTTGAAAATTATCTGTTTTATGTAATCTAGATTAAACAGAGAAAGTAGCTTTAGAAATAAACATGCCTTTCTGTATAACTAATTCATAATAAAGA
>NW_028021589.1:0-666 GCF_054177405.1 Leptonychotes weddellii
GGCCTTTAATGCAGAAAACACTTGTGTGATAGTGACAGGAGATGATCTTTTGGGGCCTTACTACTACCGATCTTGCCCTGTTTCCAGTTTGACTTTTGAACACCGCCCTTGAACCTTTGCTGTCCCAATAGGAATCTTGGAGTTGAGGCCCCATCACACCCAAATGGCCTTGATTTTTCACTGTGTTCAGTGTTACACTCTCTCTCCTTCTTCTCTAAGGACATGCTGGCCCAGGTGATTTGGTATTCTAATTGCCATGTAATTATTACATCACTGCTCATTGTGCTGCTGTGAGTTATCAAGTCTGATGATGACAATCCCTAGAGTAAGTTTGTGTGCACGTGGGCTCTAAGAATTAAAATGTTAACCCATAATATTCTCAAAATAACTGATCAAGGACTTCCAATTGCCCTTGGGACTTCAAAGAACTTCATAGATTCACAGACTAAAAACAACCAAATTCACAGGGAAATCATTAGTACTGATGATGCTAATCACTTTATAAACGTTATTCTTTATCCTTTAACAACTCTGAAAGACAGGTATTATTATATCTATATTATAAGTGAAAAAAACTGGAGGCACACAGGAGTCAAATATGTTATAGCAGCTAAACAACTTAGAGCAAAGTAAATTATTTTCCCGAGGTTGTATACTCATAACTGA
>NW_028021590.1:0-666 GCF_054177405.1 Leptonychotes weddellii
TCAACAAATATAAAAACCAAGGAATGTCACCATGTGGGAGAGCCTCACTTTCCACCAGGCAGGGAAGAGTGAACGACCTCTGGGTCTGCTAGTGTTCCTCAAGGAATGGCTGGGGTTCTGGAATTTTTTTTCACACATAGAATTAGGTGTTAAATGTTTTTGTGAAGTTTCTAATGCTTTCTATATTTAAGTTCTTGTACAGTATATGATTTTTTACCTTAGTTCCTTTCTCTTCTTTTTTTTCCCTCTAAATTAAACTCTCATTTTCACTCATTCTAAAATGTAATCAGAGCGTGTGCCAGAAAATTAATAGCATGTGGGTAGGAAATTGAAGGTTAGAAAGCCTCTTCTATGTGCTAATTATACTTTGAGAAACAATGTAAAAATGAAAGAGCAGATTTAAAATTTATTTCAAAATTCAAACTTACCACCCTAATATTTACTCATTGTTCAACTCTTCTTTTGGTTACCTTCTAACAGCATAAATCTTTATTTTGTTTATAAGCATATGTTAGTTTTCAAATTATTTTCTTTGTTAACATTATTAGCATATTACCACTTTGCTTGAAGTTTCACAATTTTTTTTTAAAGATTTTATTTATTTATTTGAGAGAAAGAGTGGGAGAAGAGTGGGGTGAGGGGCAGAGGGAGAAGCAGACTCCCTGC
>NW_028021591.1:0-666 GCF_054177405.1 Leptonychotes weddellii
CCAAACCAAGAAAAATATTTTATATTCTTAAAGACTTTTTGATGCTTCTTTCCAGTTAATGAGATCTACCTATTTGTCATTTTATGATCATTTTAGGCTGTATGAATTTAGAAGCGATATTGCCAAGTGTATCCAAATTCATATTTTGAATTGAACCTAAATTGTATAGGGTATGATTTGCTCCCACTCTCCCATTTCATCATTACTGATTGATTCTCACTCAAACTCTTCATCCTGTTACTACAGGAAAAGTTTGATCAATTGAATCTGCTGTTAACAGGGTAATGGATGCATTCTGTGTGATAAAAGGATATTCTCTAATCTCAGCTTTAAAGAAAGATTTCTTAAGTGATGTGATATTATTATATTAAAAATAGTCTGCATGTAATAAAGCTATAGAGAAAACATAAATATCTGATATTCATATGAAATACTTTAAAGACTAAAGAAATAGATTAAAAGGCACCTGGTATACTCATTTTATCATTACAACTGAGTAGGACAGCAAAAAGCTGCTATAAATATGAAGTTTCTCCCTGATTTTTGTTATATTATTACCAATGTTTAACTATTTCCATATAATTATCCCATATGGCATTTAGATTTGTACCTATTTTTGATGTAGCATGCGTAATGTTTTACATTAGATAAAAAAGGTATTTTAAA
>NW_028021592.1:0-666 GCF_054177405.1 Leptonychotes weddellii
ACTATAATGTAACATTTCCTTTTATTATGTACATAGCCAACAAACCCCAGTAATATTGGCAGTATCTGTGAATTTGTCACCAACTTATAGATATTTTTATAACATACTACAGTGGTTGCAGACATTTCAAAATATCATTTATACTAATTACTACTTCATAATTATGATAGATATTATTCCTGAATAATATGCTGACCTTGCTATTTAATATGTTAATAAAAAACACATATTATTACTATGCCACAAAATTGCTTTTAAAGATATTTTGATAACAGTATTTTAAGGTAATTATCTCCTTTTGCAATCTTACTCATTTGTTTTATGTATTCTGAGAAGGGGTCCATATAATCCCACTTCACAAAGAATTGAAATCGGAATCCTAAAGAGATATTTGCACTCCCATGTTCATTGCAGCGCTATTCACAGTAGCCAAGATACGGAAATAACCAAAATGCTATCGATGGATGAATGGATAAAGAAAATGAGGTATATAAACACAATCGAATGTTATTCAGCCTTACAAAAGAAGCAAATCTTGCCATTTGGATTGAATGGATGGATGGATGGATCGGGAGGGCATTATGCTAAGTGAAATAAGCCAGACACAGAAAGACAAACACTCTATAATCTCACTTACCTGAGGAATCTGAAATAGGTTCTTGGAAG
>NW_028021593.1:0-666 GCF_054177405.1 Leptonychotes weddellii
TGGGGTGGGAGCAGTGGGGGGGTGGAGTTAGAGCACCTGGGATGGGAAGCAGTGGGGGGTGGAGTTAGAGCACCTGGGATGGGGAGCAATGGGCGCAGAGTTAGTGCGGCTGTGGTGTTGTGGGAACAGTCGGAGGTGGTGTACAGCTGGGATTGGGAGTAGTGGGTTTTGGAGTTATTGCCTGGTTTCATAGGGTTTTTGCACTTTTGCCTCTGCCTTGGAGACTAGCAGTCAGTTCAACAGGTAGGTTTCTGTGCTTAGGCTCCAGGCAAATCAGTTTGGCAATGGATTTTTTGCTACTGGAAGGGTCTAAGGTGAACAAGCTAAGTCTGGTGTCAAGGTTAGTAGGTACCATGAAAAGATCCTGATGGACCTTTCTTTTTAACACTCTAATTCTGCAGAGAAAGACCGTAGTCTCTATCATTTAAGTATTTGTGGGAGAGAATGGCCTAGAGACTAGTCCTCTAAAAATGCTACAATGCCTTTGGTCCCACATACCTTCATGCCCAGTGCCGGGGGTTTTAAGCATCCCCAGGTGCTGGAAAAGGAGGCTTGTTCCGGGCAGAGTCCTGTCACTGGCCCAAGTGTGTGCAGCCTCATGCCATGCAGGTGCTGGGCAGTGCATGTCTTCAGGACAAGTGGATGCTGGCTGGACTTCCCTAGCAG
>NW_028021594.1:0-666 GCF_054177405.1 Leptonychotes weddellii
ATTGGATCCAACTAGATAATCCAAGATAATCTATTTTAATCTCCATAAAATTAATTATACTTGCGGAGTTCCTTCTGCCATATAACCTAAACTAACTTATTCACAGGGTGTGGGAATTAGGACATGGACAACTTTGGGGGACTTTTATTATCATATGAGAATGTGCTGATGAGACCATCAATAACTTCACCTATTTGCTTGAGGACATTTTCTGCTCTCCAGAATCTGTTAATCTGTATGGGTAAGAAGTGCCAGGCAATTGAGACTCCAGAGCTGCAGCCTCAACTAATGACTAAAGAAATTGGTGAATTAAAAAAAAATGCTCCCTCAAACCTCAGATGGGATACTAGTAACACATGTTCTACATCATTTCCCAGAATTCCCAAGATTAAGGTCCTGTTGTCAACAGTAGTCATTTATTTAAAAAAAATGCTCTCCCTATTGTCTTCTTTTTTCTCTCACTTCCCTATTCCCTACTGGTGTTTCCTGGGATTAAATCCAAAATAAATTTTAAAAACTACTTGCACTTAAGTCATTGTCCCAGGATGTGCTTCTAGAATTCTTAAAATGAGTCAGATAAAACAATAATTTCTTACTTTTACTCACTGTTTTATTGTTCAGAATGTTTTTAGCATACAAACAGTAACTACCAATAGAAAAAAACTT
>NW_028021595.1:0-666 GCF_054177405.1 Leptonychotes weddellii
GAGCCAAGGGAAAGCCCGCCCGCAGGGACACCTGACAGGCACAGGATGTGGGTAATCGCTCCCTCCTATGCTGCGCCTGCGCTGTGTGCCCGAGCCCCTCTGCAGAGACACGGCTCCCTCCTGTGTCCGAGTCAGGTGCATGCCACCCCTCCCCCTCCCACCAGATTCCGGGTCCTGCCACAGCTGCCTGCGGGCCGGGGGCCATCAGGGGCCTGCCTGGGGCAGGAGCTCGGGCAACCTGAGCTGACAGAACGTACTGGACACACACGAGCCTGGATTTGTCAAGAGTGCAAAATGAAGATATGTCCATTTCAACGTATGCAAATTTTAGATTAAAAAACGAAAGGAGGGCAGGCAGGTGGCGAGAGAGGGGTATGGCTGAAACCGACCTGGGGGTTTCACTCTACTGTTCTGTTTGCTTTCTATATATTCAAAAGCTGCCACAATTGAAGGCTGGAAAGCCAGCGTCCCATGGCTGGATAGGGAAACCAAGGCCCGGGAAGCCCAAGTAAGCACGTCACAGAGGACTGGCCGTGGTGGTGGTGGACATCCTCCTTATGCCCTTATGCCTCCTCTGGACAGGAGGGGGGAGGTGGCGGGGGTCCTCAGGGAAGCAGGGACCCCGAGGCTGGGTTTCCCTGAGCTGGGATTCACCGTGGCACCTTC
>NW_028021596.1:0-10986 GCF_054177405.1 Leptonychotes weddellii
TGTCCGGTCCAGTGACTCGCCTCCCCGGGCTGGAAGTGGGGACGGAGTTGCCCCTGACCCTGCAGCCGGGATGGCGCCTTGCCGGGCTCTGAGACCGGATGTACCTGTGCACCTGCGGATTCTGGGTGAGTGAGCGTCGGGGTCTGCTGTCTGATCCCGAGGGTCTGCGATGTGGATGGGCCACGTCCGTACCAGCTGCGGTGTGGACAGCAGTATGGGGCAGGCCGCTCGTGGCTCTGTTGGCGGCTACCCCGGCGTCCGGGCCTGGTCTCCGCCCTCCTGGGCGTGCTCCCCTGCTCGCCATCTCTGCCTAAGCCACACAGACCGGGCCAGTGCTTACCTAGCCGTCCTCCCGGGATGAGCCCCCTCAGGGCTCCCACGCGGCAGAACGGTCCGTACACTCGGTCCGTGGCCCAGGCGGGATCTCGACCCCCTGCCCCTCGAGCGGGGGCATTTCTGCACGGCGGTGGCGTCCTGCCCGTCAGCGCTGGGCACCCCGTGTCCACCCACCTCCTCCCCAGCGCTTGTTTTTATGCGCCTTTCCCGTGTCTGACCACCGGGCGGGAGAGTAGGACCTCCTGTTTTAATGTGCTTTTCTCTGACAATTAGGGGACTGAGAACCCCTTGTTTATCTCGGTTAACTGCCCACTTCTGTGACCGGTTTACCTTCTTTATATATTTTTCTTTGTTGATTTATAATCTCTTGTAGACTTGAGATACTGCCTTTTTGCTTATTTTAGAGGTTTGAAGTGTGTTCCCTCACCTGTGAGCATTTTTTGGGGGTTGTGGGGATCTTTTATTGAATAGTAATCTAATCCTTAACTTGAATGTCAAATCCATTAATTTTTTTCTTGATGGTTTGTTTTTTGGGAATTAATTTTTAGCGGTTTAACAAATAGCATGTTTCGTATTTGTTTATATAATGTATAAATTCTCTAATCTCTCGATATATTGTCAAGTTCTTTTTTATAAACAGGGCTATGAACACGTACTAAACTCTACATTGAAACTTGTTTTTTTGATGCATGCAGCTGTATGAACCCACATTCAAGTCCGTCACACAAGTACACAAGCAGGAGGGTGCCGTGTGCTAAAATGCACAGTTAGAGGTTGTTAGCTTGTAACGGGGGCGCGTGCGTGTAAGCCCAGGTGCGCCCGAGGAAGTGAAGGAAAGGTTGCATAAGAAGATGAATCCTTTTCTCCCACTCAGGGGTGTAAAATGCACAGTTTCAAAACATGAATGTAAGCCTTAAATTCATCAGAATATGGCGTATGCTTACACTTACCTATGGCCCTAAAAAACAAAAGCAGATATAAGGAAAGAGAATACAAATTGGAAGATAAGCAGGACCACCGCCCCAGTGATGACGAATGGTGGTGCTGACTTCGGACGTAATACTCGAGACGTGGCAACCGTGAGATCAGGTGTCCCCGCAAGACCTAAGATGCAATAAATAGCACAAGGCACACAAAAGATCTTCGTGAATCACACAGCACACAGGTCCTGTCCTCCACAATGCATAGGGCCAATATCACCACGTTCCCCCAAACCTGTGAAATGAACTCCGTCTTTAGACTCAGTTAGCATGTTCGTAAAATGTAGGTGAAGTATAAACCGTCACCGACAACAGGGGACTGCAAACTAACGTTTGCACCTTTACAAACTTGATCACTATCACGTCAAGCCCCACTAAGCCTTTGGCTTGTATTCATGCGAATTAGCGTGGAGATTTCCGGATCAGGAATTCGGTTTGCGGGGAAGCAGGCTTCTGGTCACTGGTCACGCGCCTGTGTTCTTAATCAGTGTGGCCCGGAGACACCTCGGGCCACTGCCCCTCCCCCGTCAAAGGCGCGGTGTGAGTGCCGGGGTTTCCAGCCTTTGAGGCATGTCAAACACAGCCTCATCACCTAACATTTTGGGCATCAGGTTGTATTGTCACTACCGACGGTCCAGGGGGAGTCTGTGCAGAGGTGGTGGTGTTTTCACGGCACTGAGGGACGAGGGGCGGGGAGGAGTGGGCACCAGGGACTGACCACAGAGGCCCGGCCAGTGTGAACGCGGGAGTGACTGAGTTAGGACCCCACCCTCTGTAAGGACTGGGACTCAGAGGTCCTTCCTCATGGTTCCCCCTCAGAGGAATGGCCCGGGGTCCTTGGGGACCATGCTCCTGGGTTGTGGCAGGTGCGTAGATGTCCCAGGGGGCAGGAAGCATTCCCAGTTCTGAGCGCTTTCCAGTAAATGTTCTAGGCAGGTGTAGGCTGAACGGCGAGTTCTCCTGGCAGCTCCCCGCGTCTCACGGGGTTTTCATGGGTCCGGGACTCTCCCAGGACCCAGCCCTGCGGGCTCACGGCTGTGTGGGGTTCCGCCCAGGGTCCCAGTGCCCCGGGTTTGGGTGGAGTCATCACCTGCCCAGAGTTCTGCAGTTCCCAGGCTAATTGAGGAGTGGGATTGAAATGTAGATCCTCTTATTTCTCTGTGAATTACACGTTCACCTTTGTGATACGTTCTGAAGATATTCCCTCCTGCTTCCGGGGCCTAACCTGGAAACACGCTAAAATCCGAGCAGTAAAGATGTCATTGAGCTCATGTACACAAGCAGTCTGAGAAAACATGTTTTAACGCATCAAAATACACATCCCGTCCTTCAGCACGTCCAGCGTGGTCGAGCGGCTCAGGAGTACTTCACGGGCCGCAGCTGCCCTGTCTCCCCTTGGGTTTTTAGGCAACAGGCCCTCTGGAATAAGGGGGAGGAACTGGACATAAAGTCTAGTGCAGGAGCAGCGCTGCTTCCCCTCAGACGGCCTTCCCAGGACCTCCGTCGGCTCAAGAGCTGCCCCAAGGGTAGTTGCTGTTTGGAAAATGTTTTTACTCTTCAAAACATTAGGTGATTTTCTGATTCGAGGGGTAACTCCGTCTGACTCACAGCCCGAGGGGGTCACGTGCTGCTCTGCAATCAGCGATCCTGTCCGTCCGTCTGCCCGTCCGGCCGGGAGAGGAAGCGTGGAGTGCGCTGTGGGGTCCTCCCCCCCCACCGCCCTACGGGACGGATGCCCCTGCGGGGCCAGAATGAGCACACAGGCCTGGTTTCCATAGTTCCCATCTGGCGGCAGAGCCCTGCCAACTCCTTGGACACAGGATTACCAACAATGGGTGAACAGCCAGCTTTCAGAGGCGGCGGGCACCGCACTGCACCAAGTCTCCGCGCTCCGGGGGATGGACGAGGCCTTGGCAGCGACCGCCTGTCTGCTGTGGGCGCTTTCCCGGCTCTTCTGCCCTAGCTTCCTTTTCCTGGAAGGATTTCATACGTGATATCACTGACTTCCCAGGCGGTGTTCTGTGCACAAGATGCTTTCTCCCCTCGTCTTGCTTGTCACAGATTAGCCTCTGTGAATCCTGGGAACAGGGACACAGAAGGCTCAGTGTCCATTGTCTGTGTGTGTGTGTGTGTGTGTGTGTGTGTGAAAGTCCCGTGGACAAAGGCCCTTTCTCTCCGCGGGCCCTGCTCTGAATCTCCCCTCTGTCCCCTCCTCCTGGCGGGCGGCTATCCAGGAACAAACGGGAAGACTCGTGGTGACTGACCTCTGCTGCCCAAGGAGGTCCTTGCATTGGAGCAAAGAACGTTTATTGTTAATCCCTTACCATTTTTGTTGACGATCAAAGAGTTTTCTTTGATGTTGCTTGCTGTATTCTTCTCAAAAGAGGTCCAGGTATGTGCGAGTGATTTGTAACTAGAGACACAGAAGTCTTTGATTCCCGGCCCTGAAGGACGGATGCCCCCATCCCCCTCTGTCTCTGTCTCTCTCTGTCTGTCTCTCTGTCTCTGTCTCTGTCTTGGTCTCTAGCTCTCTTTCTCTGTCTAGTTATTGATCATTTATTTGGCACAATTCAAAGGCCTCTGTGCTTGGTTTTAATGCATCCGAGATTCGGGTTCCCGGAGGGAGAGATGACATAACAGCATCGTAGCTGTGACTTCAGCAGACGAGGAGTCTGTGTCCTGGGGGAGTTGAGGAGGAGAAGATGCAGAGCCACCGCGGGGTTGGGGGGGTGGCACAGATGTGAGGACGCCCAGGGCAGTGATCGGGGCCAGGACGGACAGGACAGGGCCTGAGAGTCAGGGGAGGCTGCCCTGAAACCCCTTAGATTGTTAGCCAAATTGGAAGGAATTAGCAATTACAAGGTAAAATGGAAGAGTGAAAGATAATCAGAGCTTAGGCCAGGATTTAAGGGTGGATGATCGTCATGCATGCACACACATGCCTGCTGGGTGATTGTCATACGTGCACGCGCACTCACACATGCACAGTGGACGACCGTCACGCCTGCATGCGTGCGCACACACTCAGGCTCGCAGTGTGCCCTGGCCTGCAGCCCACTGTACGTCCTTTACTACGGGTGTGCAAACCAATGAGAACTGCTGCTGTCAGTGCAGAGACCCCTCTGGGCCGGGTGCCGGGGGTCTGATTCCTGCCCCGTCTGCCGTCCGAGTCCATCTGTCTTTCCTCCTCTCCTGTACCCGAGGTGCCCTCCAGCACTCCTCCCAGTCTTCGTTACTTCTGCTCAGTGGGGACGGAGGCTGTTGTAGGTTCCCCGGAGCAACAGAACCAATAGGACATATGTATCTATTTCTGGAAAGAGATTTCGGATGCGGTGTTGGCTGCCATGTCATGGGGGCTGGGAAGCCCTGCGATCCGTGTCCAGCAGGCTGGAGGCCCAGAGGCCGGCATGAGGGTCAGAGGCCCCAGGCCCAGGTGTGCTGTTCACAGAGGATGCGTGATCCAGCTTGAGCAGAAGGGCCTCCGTGGACGGCGTGATGCCCGCCCACACCGGTGGCCGTCCTCACTCATCTTCCAATTCAGTGCTGGTGTCTTAGGGAAATGCCCTCAGGCGTACCCCGAAATCATGTTTCCTCTGGGTGTCCTGTGGCCCAGTCACCTGGACACGCAAACCAACCATCATGGAGGCAAACAGATTTATGGGACCACGGCAGCCACGGAGTGGCCGAGGGACCCAGGCAAGCAAAGCTCGCTGCACGACCAGCCCGGCCCCACGCTGCTGTGGGCTTCATCAGCTGCCGTTGCCCTGCTTTTCAAAACCACTTACATCTCCTTCCTTCTGAACCCACATGAAGTGTCCGTGTACATTTGCACATCTGGGCACCTCCCCTGACTTGACGTTTCCGTCGTGGTCCAGGTGGCCCTGAGGCCATCGGCGCTGGCTTTGGGGTCTGGGTTCTCACCGCAGGACATGTGGGCAGGATGCCATGTTCAGCACCGGTCCTGCTGGCCCTCTGATGGTGACTCCAGGGCCAGTCTAGAACCCCAAGGACTGCGGGGCCTGTGGCGGGCGCTCCGCCTGCAATCCCGCCATCTGCTGGAGAGCACAGAACGTCACACACTGGGGACAGACGAAAACGCTCAGGACATTGAGTTACGGAAACATCAAGATACTTGAAGTGACACCACAGCCACTATTAAATAAACCAGCGCATGTCACGTATTTTCAACACCCTTTTCCATACATATAATATTATTTTAAACAGCATATGACAAATGCTTGTTAACCGAGGCGCTGAAATGCATTTTTATTTTCAAAGGTAATGCGTGTCATGGGATGCGTGAGCTAAGTCCTAGAGCAACACGTGTTTGTGATAACGATCTAACACGCGAGGGGCCCTTCTGTGTGGGCCTGCTACGAGGGACTGGAAGTCACTCTAGCGAGTGACCTTAAGAGGATTCCTCTGATCATCAGCCTTTTGGAAAGCCCCAACTATCAGCCTAGTGTTATTAAAAACAGGCCAGAGAAATTATACCCCGTGTTGGTAATGTAAAAAACCAGCAGTCTGAGGGGAAGACTACACAAAACGTTATTTTCAGTAGCCACGGGGTCATCTAATGCTGAGGAAGAGAGGACTGCCTCTCGTTTACACACGGGCACCGAGCCTGGCTCCAGAGGAACCGTTCGCGAAAGCTCCTCCTGTGTCACCTAGCCTCAGTCACAGCCCTGGCCGGGCTCCTGGGCGCCTTCCCTGCTCTGTCCCCAGCACAGCGCGCGTCTCCAGCCAGTGGCTGTTTGCTTGTGTGAACGATCTCGGGTCACGTCTTGCTGTGGCCTCTACGAGGGCGTTTTGAACACGGCACGATTTTAGAGCTTGAGCAGCAGCTGCCCAGAGCAGGTGCACATGGGAGCCCGCGGAGTGACCAGCTGTGGGCTTGGAAAGGCATGGTGTCTCGAGGCCAGCCTAAACCCAGGTCCTCCTTCGTGCAGTCCCCACGTCACGGGCTCGTTCCTTCACGGCCATCCCTGGCTCCAATGGCTGACTTTTCTGCAGTGTGGGTGACACTTAACCAGAAAGCGTCAGTACCCAGCAGGGCGTGTGCCTGACTCCTCCCCTGAAAGCAGGGCCGAGCCCCCGAGGGGGGTGTGGTTGTCAGAGTGGGAGACTCGCGGGGCAGCTGGTCCGGGTCCCCAGCTCTCCCGGAAGCTGCGCCAGGATGCGGTGGGGGCTGCGAGCTGTGTGAGCTGGGCTCCCGAGTCTGCGCACGGACACACCCTCCGACCGAATCTTCGGTCAGCTTTTTCTTGCTGGCATCCTGGGCGGCCCTTAGGAGAAAGACCTGTGGGTTTTGAAAACGCCACTGCCTTGACGTGAGCATGGGGATAACACTGATGTACTAGTTTGGGTAGCACCAACTGCTGTGACTCAAGTGTTTCAACAGGATTTTGCGTCTGGGAAACATCTAGTGAACGAGCCAGCTTTTCCCTTTTGTTGCAGGAGTAACCAAGAGCTGGACACGGCCACTGGACCTCGTAGCGTGCACGGCAGGCGCTAGGACTGTCTGAAATAGGCAGCCTAACAGCATGACTCCTATCGGCTTCTCTATGCTCATTGTGCTGTAACAGCAAGCTAAGGCTTTTCCTGTGGTTATATGTCCATCTATTTGTATGTTTGTATAGGGATATATATATGTATACACGTCTCATGGAGTTGGAAATGAGACTGCTTGATACACTACCTAATGGACAGCACGTTGGATCGAGGTTCTGCAGAGAAGAAAGAAGAACTAATATTCTAGATCTGTCTTTTCCCCTACTAGAGCCTGCCGTGTACTGTTTCCTCAGGCAAACCATGCGTGTGACGTGTGATGGAAAGAGGTGGCAGCTGTGGATTTACAAATTAAAGCCCCGACAGGCCCCTAGGAGCCCATGCTGACGTAGCACATGAATGGGGTGTGCCTAAATGGGTTTACAGAGTGCGTGTGCGTCGAGTGCGTGCACGTGTGTGCGCGCGTGTGCACGTACGTGTGGGTGCACGTGTGTGTGCGTGCACGTGCGTGCGTGTGTGCGCTGTGCGTGTATGCGCGCGTGTGAGCGCACGTGTGCATGTATGTGTGTGCATGTATGTGCGTGTGCGCATGTACGTGTGCGCGTGCACGTGCGTGTGTGCATGTATGTGCATGTGCGTGCGTGTGCGCATGTATGTGTGTGCGTGCATGTGTGTGCGTGTGTGCATGTACGTGTGTGCGTGCACTGTGTGCTTGTGTGTACGTGTGCACGTGTGTGCATGTACGTGCGTGCATATGTGCATGTACGTGTGTGCGTGCACGTGTGCGTGCACTGTGCGTGCATGTACGTGTGTGCGCATGTACGTGTATGCGCGTGTGCGTGCATGTATGTGTGTGCGTGCACGTGTGCGTGCGTGTGCGCGTGCATGTACGTGTGTGCGCATGCGTGTACGTGTGTGCATGTATGTGCGTGTGCACATGTATGTGTGCACATGTGTGTGCATGCACATGCGCGCGTGTGCATGTGTGTGCGTGTGCATGCGTGTGTGTGTGCACGTGCACACCCACGGAGCACTCTTAGGTCACATTTCTGAATGTCTTAGAAGTCTTGATTTCTAAGTAATTCCATTTGAAATGTTCAGATACAATTCATACATACCAGCAATTCTGTACAGTCATTAAAACTTGATGGCTTTTAAATTTTGTTTGGAGGAGAAACTCACTTTTGTTAGGTAGAGCGCAGCACTTCGCGTGGACAACAGCGGCCGGGAGCCTCCCGGGAGCGCCCGGTGACTTTGTCAGCAAATTGAAGGACAGCACTTTTCATCCGTGGCTCCTGGGGTGGAATTGTAAGTCACCTCCTACCACATACTCCCATGATGAGCACATATTCTGTTCCTGAGGAAAACAGGCGCTTTTAATTGAAAAACAAACTGCTCTTTTAATTGAACATGTTTTTGCATCTACGACAGAAAAGAAAAGAAACAACCCCCGCCAAAATACCACCCTGTAATTTAGATAATCTAAACCAGCAGTCAGTAAACTCTTTCTATAAAGGGCCAGATTTGGGGAACCACAGATTTTTCTTTATGTTTGGTTTTGTTGTTACGACCCTTTAAAAATGTAAATACCTTTTTGACTGAGGGCTGTGTGCAAAAAAAACACATGCCCGGATTTGGCCTAAAGTAAAACACTAAATCACTCTGTGCACATCTCTTCTTTTCCCAAAATAAGTATGTCCTGCAAATGAGGCGGATTCCAGTGCTGTGGGCCAAGATCCAAGATAAATAGCTCATTAGGACATCATGGAAGTCCTAAAAAATTCACCCCAATTAAAACCAATTTTCTATGAATTTCATGAAGATACATTTTTATAGAATTGGGGTCACTCGTGATGTTCTTTGCTCTTTTTTTTTCTCTTATAGATTTCCCACCTGGAGTCGCTTTCCTTGTCTGAATTACACCTGTTAGCACTTTCTGCTGGTGGCAGAGTCTCCGAGTTTCTGTTTGTCTGAAAAACCATCGGCATTGCCTTTGATCTGGGGAGAGATGCTGTCTGGGTATCAGAGACGGTCCCAGTGGGGAGGATGCCCTCCGGTTCACTGCTCTGGGGTAGCGGTGGGGACCCTGCTGGCCCCTCAGACTCTGGGGGCAACACCGTACTCCTCTCTGCCTTCTTGGTAAGGTTTTATTTCTTTTTTTGCTTTTCAGGTTTCTTTTTATGTGATCCGTTTAGGTGTGCATTTCTTTGTATTTCTTCTGCTTGGAATTTGTTAGTATTCTGAAATCTGTGGACTTGGTATTTTTCATCCATTCTGGAAAAATTTCATCGTCTCTTCACGTTTTGGCTCTGTGTCACTCTCCAATAAAGCATATTTTAGAATGTTTCTTATGCAGGGGGTGGTTTTCACAGATCGTTCCGTCTCTTTGATGACGTCTTAATGTATTTGAAAGATTCTCTGTAGGAATCACTTTTTCCTGCTAATGAGGTAGCATTTCCAGGGTTCGTGGACATTTATCTCTGCCAGGCGTCTGGTGGGTAGGTGAGTGAGGACATTAATCTGGGGCTCTCTTATACCAAGCTCAAGCCTTAAGGTTCCCTGGATGGTGCTGATGGTTTGCACCTAGCTCTGTTTTCAGCCTGAGCTGCGCCCCTCTGGGTTCCTGCGGGGAGGTCACCCACCCGACTCCCCACCTTCTCTCAGCCGTGGGAGTTTTATTTCTGCCTTCTGAAGTGAGGCCATCAAATCAAAGTTGTTTTGTGTGTGTGATTAACAAAAGCCATCAAGGAAAAATTGTTTCCATATTCACCTTGTAGGACTTTATTATTCCTTTCTGTTTCAGGCTGATATTCCTTATGGGATTACTTGTCAGTTCTTCAGTGTGTGTGTGTATGTGTGTGTGTGTGTGTGAGAAAGAGAGAGAGAGAGTCAGTGTTCTCCAGTGAAACAGAACCAACAGGAGGTAAAACATAAGATCAAACATAAAAACCAGGCCTGGAGAGAGATTCCTTGTAAGTAATTGGCTGCCACAGTTGTGGGGGTTTGGCAAGTCCAAAATCTGTAGGGTGGGCTGCAGGCTGGAGACCCAGAGAGGAGTTGCAGTGTGAATCTGAAGGTGAGCCCCGGCAGAATTCCTTCTTCTACAGATGTCAGTCTTTTCTCTATCAATGCCTTCAACTGATAGGATGAGGCCCACCCACACCATGCAGGGTCATCTGCTTTACTCCAAGAACACTGATTTAAATGTTAACCCCGTCCAGAAAATACCTTCACAGCAACGTCTAGACTGGTGTTTGATCAAGCATCTAGGTACCATAGGATGGCCAAGTTGACACATTAAAGTTAACCATCCCGAGATGGGGGAAAGATGGTGGAGGAGTAGGGGACCCTATTTCAACTGGTCCCCGGAATTGAGCTGGATGTCTACCAGACCACTCTGAGCACCCATGAAACCAGCCTGACATGTAAGAAGATCTGGATCTCTACAAACAGAATATCACAGGCAGCTGGTTTTGAGGTACGAAGTGGGGAGCCCTGATTCTGCGGGCAGATATCAGAGGATAAACGGCAGCGGAGGGTGCCTGGCCGTGGGGATCCTACACCGCTGATGAGTGACAGCCTTGCGCACTGCGGACGGGCACAGACTCGCAGACCAGTAGCGGCGGGGAAAGGACTTTAGGGCAGCCCCTGGGGCGGAAACCCAGACCGGCCGGGTCACACGTGTGAACTGGGAGCAGCTGGCGGTTTTAGAAGCACAAAGGGCAGAGACGGGCCCTGACCTGGAGGCAGGACTGGGGGCGCTGAGGAGGGGCGCACAACCCAGGACGCTGCAGTTTATAGCAGCACGGACAGAAACGGAGACGGTGTGGCCTGGAGAGCTCACTGAAGAACAGACTGCAGTCTCTCTGCTCTGACGCAGAGGGTTGGAAACGGTCTCTTCTGCTCTGACTCGCGGAAGAGACGCGGAAAGCCGCCAGGGAACAAAAGCCCCAAAGACTGATTCCCACTGAGCCCATCCCCCGCCACAGGGGCGCAGGGCAACTCTGCCCAAACAGGGTTGCCTGAGTAACAGCGCAGCAGGCCCCTCCCGCAGAAGACAGGCTGGGAAAACAAGAGGCCAGCAACCCTAAGGTCCCAAGAAAACAGGTGCATCTTGCTTGGGTTCTGGTCGATAATTTGGACTCTATACATTCCCTCAACC
>NW_028021597.1:0-666 GCF_054177405.1 Leptonychotes weddellii
TAAGGTTGTGCAGAAGAGATTATAAAGTTAAGTGTGTGGATAGACTGTAGTAGAATGGCTTTTGAGCAGGACAAGCAGAATATAAGCATCTGGGAAGTGTGGGGGTGTATGTGGGAGAGGTTGCAAGGTAAGGCTCTTTCATGAGAAAACCATGTGAACAGAGTCCTGACGTGGGAATATGGACAGCGTGTAAAGGGGAAAATGAAAATGCCCAGTGTTCCTGGAATGAGGATGGATAAAAGTGTAGAGTAGAAAACAAGACTTGAAAAAGTAGATGTGCAAGATATATAGCAGATTTTAGAGGCCTGTCTAAGAAAGCTAGGACTATACAAATTGAGCAGGAGAGAGAGATTGAAAAAAAACAAATCAAAACAAAGCAAAAAACCAAACTTTGAACACAGTAGTGATGTCAATGCTCCTCACTTTAAGAAGTGACTGCCCACAACATGTGTCAGGGAGAAATTAGAAGCAAGACGTCCTTTTAAGAGATTATTACAATATTCTAAGGTAATGAGGATCTGAATTCAAGGAAGGACCAGAGACTCAGGGCAGGGTTCAAGTTTGAGAAATAGTTGAAAATTATCTGTTTTATGTAATCTAGATTAAACAGAGAAAGTAGCTTTAGAAATAAACATGCCTTTCTGTATAACTAATTCATAATAAAGA
>NW_028021598.1:0-666 GCF_054177405.1 Leptonychotes weddellii
CCCAAAGACACCTCCAGATTGAAAGTGAGGGGGTGGAGAACCATTTATCAAGCTAATGGACATCAAAAGAAAGCTGGAGTAGCAATCCTTATATCAGACAAATTAGATTTTAAACCAAAGACTGTAATAAGAGATGAGGAAGGACACTATATCCTACTTAAAGGGTCTATCCAACAAGAAGATCTAACAATTGTAAATATTTATGCCCCTAACTTGGGAGCAGCCAGTTATATAAACCAATTAATAACAAAATTAAAGAAATACATTGATAATAAAACAATAATAGTAGGGGACTGTAACACCCCACTCACAGCAATGGACAGATCTAAGCAAATCAACAAGGAAACAAGGACTATGAATGACACACTAGACCAGATGGACTTCACAGATACATTCAAAGTATTCCATTCTAAAGTAACAGAATACACATTCTTCTCAAGTGCACACGGAACATTCTCCAGAATAGATCACATACTGGGTCACAAATCAGGTCTCAACTGGTACCAGAAGCTGTTTTCAAAAGGTATACAATTCTCCACTGCAAATGGTTAAGATCATACTCCAGAATGCCAAAGGCCCACATTATGATGCTTTCACTGAGGCTTAACACAAACTATACATGACATCTTTTCCCACCAATGATAACCTTTAATACTCTTTGGTTTG
>NW_028021599.1:0-666 GCF_054177405.1 Leptonychotes weddellii
TGATGAGTGACGTTGAGCACCTTTTCATGTGTCTGTTGGCCCTCTGTGTGTCTTCTTTGGAAAACGTCTGTGCAGATCTTCTGCCCGTTTTTCAGTCGCATTGTTTATTTTTTGCTCCTGAGTTGTAGGAGTTCTTTGTCTGTGTTGGGTGTTAGCTCCTCGTCAGATCCATGACGTGCGGTGATTTTCTCCCTTTACAAGGTTGTCTTCATCACATTCGTGGGCCCCTTTGCTGTGCTGTGGTTCTGGAGTTGGAGGTGGTCCACTTGTCTGTTTTTGCTTTTGTTGCTTTTGGTACCATATTCAAAAAAATCATCGCCACGACCTATGTTAAGGAGCTCACCTAAGCCTGGGTTTTCTTCTAGGAGTCTTATGGTTTCAGGTGTTAGGGTCAAGTCTTTAATCCATTTTGAGTTAACTTTTGCGTATCGTGCAGGATAGTGGTGCGGTTTCATTCTTTTGCACATGGCCGTCCTGTTTCCCCAGCACCGTTTATTGAAGAGACCGTCCATCCCCGTTGTATATTCTTGGCTCCTTTGTTGTGAACTAACTGACCGTATGCGTGTGGGTTTGTTTCTGGGCTCTCTGTTCTGTTCCACTGATCTCTGTGTCTGTTTTGAGGACGATGGAGCTCTGGAACATAGTTTGCCATCAGGAAGGTGATGC
>NW_028021600.1:0-666 GCF_054177405.1 Leptonychotes weddellii
GGCGGGGGGCCCTGAAGCAGAGCTAACTACCTCTCCTTCCACACGCTCTGGAGCCCAGCACTGTCCCACTACTCCAGCAGCACCCCTTCCCTTCTCTTTATTCTCTCTTGCTTAGCCATTCTTGTCCCCCTGCTCTCCTGGTATGGCTCTGGGACGGCAGAGCTAGACACACATGGCTCATTACATGGGCCCGAGATAGGTGAGCTGAAGAGGAATCCAGGGCTCGGGACCAGGGTGGACTCCTCTGACCTGGACCCCGCTGCACTGAGCATGCTGTGCGCCAACCCGGCTCCATGTTTTGTAGGTTCTGTCGGCGGCCACAATTGTCGCCAAGCACACCTCGGCCCTCTGCAATGCGTGCCGCATCGCCTCGTCCAAGACAGCCAACCCAGTGGCCAAGAGGCACTTTGTCCAGTCAGCCAAGGAAGTCGCCAACAGCACTGCCAACCTAGTGAAGACCATCAAGGTAGGTCACGGAACTGAGGTCTTAGTGATCCCTGCGTCACCTGTTGCAGAGGGGAAAGAAGTGTGCAGAATTTAAGCTCTGCTCACCTAAGACTTGTGTCTCCTGAAGCTTAACTCCTGATTGAAGTCAGTGAGGAGCAGTCCTTTTCCAATGGAGATAATTATCATGAAAAACAACAGCCTTGGCCTCCACTAACCTTC
>NW_028021601.1:0-666 GCF_054177405.1 Leptonychotes weddellii
AGTAGGAGGGGGGGAAAGAAGGCAGAGGAGTAGGTGACCCTATTTCAACTGGTCCCTGGAATTGAGCTGGATATCTACCAGACCACTCTCAGCACCCACGAAACCAGCCTGAAATGTAAGAAGATCTGGATCTCTACAAGCAGAATGTTCGCAGGCAGTTGGTTTTGAGGTATGAAGCGGGGAGCCGTGATTCCACGGGCAGATATCGGAGGATAAACGGCAGCGGGAGGGTGCCTGGCCCTGGGGATCCTACACCGCCGGTGAGTGGCAGCCTCGTGCGCTGCAGACGGGGCACAGACTTGCAGACAGGTAGCGTCGGGAAAGGACTTTAGGGCAGCCCCCGGGGTGGAAAACCAGACCAGCGGCGTCCTGCGCACGCGAACCACAGCCCCCCGCACCCCACCCCCCCAACAGAAACCGGAGCGACGGTCGCGCGAACGCGAACTGCAGCCTCCGAGACGGAAACCCGGTGGGCCGGAGTCGCGCTGGTGAACTGCAACCCCCGGGGTGGGAACCCCCAGCGGCGAGCAGCAGAGTCGCGCACATGCGAACTGCAGTGCCCGGAGGGAATCCCAAGCGGTGGAGTCGCGCGTGTGCAAACTGGGAGCAGCTGGCAGTTTTAGAAGCACAAAGGGCAGAGATGTGCCCCAACCTGGAGGCAGGACT
>NW_028021602.1:0-666 GCF_054177405.1 Leptonychotes weddellii
GAAAGGAAAAATAAATCAGCCCAAAGTTCTATATCCATAGAAAAGAAAATGAAGGTGAAATCAAGATGTGAGGATAGATGTCTAGATCAATGGAGTAGAACAGATAAACCAGAAGTAAACCCCCACATACTTCATCAAATTATTTCCAACAATGGACTGAACAGGCAAAGGGTAGCCTTTTCAACCAATGATACTAGAATAGTTTTGGAATTTGGGAAGGAATAAAACCTTGATGCTTAGCTCACACCAGAAACAAAAATTAAATTGCCCTAGATTCTAGAAATCCATGTAAACTACGAAACTACACAACTTTTAGAAGAAATATAGAAAAAGTATTTGCAAATGAGGTAAGCAAAGATGTCATTGACAAACCATAAAAGAAAAAAAATGATGACTTAGAAACATCTGTTCTTCGAAATAAATCATTGAGAAAGTGAAAAGTAAGGTAGACACTGGGAGAAAGTACATACAATACATATATCTGACAAAGGACTGGTATCTAGATAATATGGAGAACACCCACAACTGAATTATGATAAAATGACCAACTCACCTTAAAAATGAGTACAAGTATTATGCTGAGCGAAATAAGTCAATCAGAGAAAGACATGTATCATATGACCTCACTGATATGAGGAATTCTTAATCGCAGGAAACAAACTGAGG
>NW_028021603.1:0-666 GCF_054177405.1 Leptonychotes weddellii
AAAGCAAAATCTTTAAAAGTTAGAATGGGAAGCCAGAGTGTACTCAACCAGAAGGCAAATGATAAAAACAAATAATTCTACTTAAATTATTTCCAATAAACAATAACATAGCAAATTAAATAATTCATAATCTGATGAGTTCTAACATTTCACCACTTATTTATTAAATTTTTCATTTACAAATTAAAAAAAAAAAAAAGTATTCTCCAAATGAGAAGTGAAGAAAACTGGCTATTGTATGTGCTAAACTGGATAAATTTTTCAAACCACCATTATTTAGAAATGTAATGAGGAATCACTTCATGAAATGTCTAAACCAGTTGGTAACTCACTGGGTCCATTTGATAGAGATTTTTAAGTCCAAACAAAATGTTTCTAGGATCTTTTTCTTGAGACCCAAGAACATATTTGAACTATAGTACATGTATGCTTTTAATTAGAAATTATTGTCATAGTTAAAGCATCTATATCAAAAAGGAATATTAAATGTTAGTTTATCCAATAAGCCCTGGAAATTATTAGGAGTTAGAATTTGGCAAAAGCCAAAGGATACAAATTAGGGGCAAAGGTCTGAAACTCTGCATCATGATTTTCTCAACTAGGCAGGGAATGTTAGACATGCTGGTCTTGTGCACTTTCACTGAACAATCTTTTTTTTTTTTTTTT
>NW_028021604.1:0-666 GCF_054177405.1 Leptonychotes weddellii
TGGTATCAGGTACAGAAATATGGAAGCAAAAAATGAGACAAGGTAGGGAAATGATATAAGGGATAAATGATAAGTCTATTAAAACACAGATAACACAATCTGCAGAAACAACACTGGTAATCATCACAACCTCTTCTTGAAAAACACTAATAAAAATTTTTTAAAATTGAGTTTCCTTACATTATAACTTGTAATTACAGTATGTTTCTCCTCCAGATTTTGAACATGGTTTCCTGCAGTGTAACTTTGATATCCTTGTTCCTCAAACTGTAGATCAGGGGATTGAGCATGGGTACCACATTGGTATAGAAAACTGAAGAAACTTTTCCCTGCTCCATAGATCCAGGAGAATATTTAAGATACATGAATGCTGCTGACCCAAAAAAAAGAGAAAGAGCAATGATGTGAGAGCTACAGGTACTGAAGGCTTTTGATCTTCCTTGAGCAGATTTGATATGAAGAATGCTAGTTAGAATGAAGACATGAGAAATCAGGATGGTAAAACTGGGCACGGTGATATTAATTCCCACAACTATCAGAACTACTACCTCATTGACATGGGTGCTGGTGCAAGAGAGTTGGAGAAGAGGAAGAATGTCACACAAGTAATGGTTGATGATATTGACATTGCAGAAGGTTAGTATAAGCATGCACCCTGTGTGGGCA
>NW_028021605.1:0-666 GCF_054177405.1 Leptonychotes weddellii
TTTTGGACCGCTAGAGGTGAACCCCTGCTTTCCTTACACAAATAGATGCAATGAAGACAGTAAAAGTTATGAGTGGTTTTTACACTGTGTAAACAAAGAAAAGATACTACTGCTCATCCTACCTGCCCGACTCACACAAAAGCTGAAATAAACAAAAACAAAAACCTCTCTTCCCTGAAAGGCAGTAAGTGAATCTTGTATTGGCAATGATGATCACTAGTGTGTCTCTGTTGTTCTCCTTGGTAATTCACTGCAGGACATCTCGCACTGGGGTGCAGACTCAAGCCTCAGAAATCTGTGATTTATGAGTTGTTACTTATGTGTTCTGTTAAACCAGTCTGCCCTTTGTCCCTGAGAGTTGGATCAAACCTCAACTGTTCTTTGCACCAAAACAGTGGCACGGTGGCCAGTATACACTCAGTGCTCAATACGTGTTAGTTTTGGCCCTTGATCTCCGCAGTCCTAGAGACTGAGACAGGTTTAGCACTCCTCTGTGCAGCCTATGCTTATCAGCTGCATGGAGATGTCAACTAGCATGTTTCCAATATGTCTCTGAGAAGCTAGAGGTCATACGTCCCTTGATGACACATCTGAATATTTCAGGAGAGCTTGTCTTACTGGGCTGTATGACATAATCATGGATTCCTTTTTTTTTTTTTTTTAAGA
>NW_028021606.1:0-666 GCF_054177405.1 Leptonychotes weddellii
CTTCCCTGCCTTGTTTTCAGCTCCTAAGGTGAAATTTTATGCTTAACTCATTCCTAGCTTTTTCTTTATTGTTCTATTTGATAGATATCAGTAGTTCCCTAGAGAGAGAGAGAAAGGTAGGGAAACTTATGTCTCTTAGTCAAAGACTCAATTTTTATCAGAAAGCATTCAATAATCACTAGGTAAAAAAGATTTTTCTGAAAACATATTGAATTTTAAAGTTATCTTGAAAATGTTATCCACCAAAACAGTAGAGTCCAACATGATAATGATGATGCACTGAAGTAAGAAACTGTCATGAATATTTTTTCCAGGCCTTTTGCATTACAACATAAATTGCATTGTAATTTTGAAAAACTTTCAAGGGGGAGCTTTAGGGGCTGTTGTCTTTTTGATCAGACAACTTAAAACTAATTACTAATTTATGCCTTGGATAGAAACTGTGTTAGATAAAAATCAGTTCTTATAAACTTTATGACAACTGATTCCAAACAATTTATATTAAGGTATGACAAAATGACCATGAAAAAATAGCATGCAGTCAAAATCTGTATCAAGTACAAACTGGAACATAAATCACCAAATTATTTTACCTAAATGAAAAATTCTACATACAAATAACACTGGTCATTGATTGCCTACATAGTTTAGTAAAAGCACTGTACT
>NW_028021607.1:0-10986 GCF_054177405.1 Leptonychotes weddellii
CCCACTCCAGCAACCCTCAGTTTGTTTCCTGCAATTAAGAATTCCTCATATCAGTGAGATCATATGATACATGTCTTTCTCTGTTTGACTTATTTCACTCAACATAATACCCTCCAGTTCCATCCACGTCGTTGCAAATGCCTTGCCTTTTTAATTAAACAGGCTGTACTTTTTACTTTGTTGTCCTACAAATCACCTAGCACAATACCTGCTGTTTCACAGCATTCAGTATTTTTAAATCAATGGATAGTTCTGGAAAAATAACTCAAGCACTGATAAGTCAATCAAAGTCTAAGTTCTTCTATGAAGTGCTCTCTGGCCATTCCTATACCCATTAATTTGAATTCTCATAGCTCTTATACATATTTCTATTAAGGCCATTGCCACAAGCTGCTTTATCCATGTGAACTGACTTTAAGCTTCTCCAGGGCAGCAACCATGGCTTCCCTTTGAACTCATGTTTCACAATGTGTAAATGCCAGCTAATGATAGGGTCCTTTCAAATATCCCCTTCTCTTTCTCATTCCAAGTAGTTTTCTTCTTCAGTTTTTTTTTAAAGATTTTATTTATTTATTGAGAGAGAGAGAGAGATCACAAGCAGGGAGAGTGGCAGAGGGAGAGGGAGAAGCAGGCTCCCCGCTGAGCAGGAAGCCCAATGTGGGGCTCCATCCCAGGACCCTGAGTAGAAGGCAGACACTTAACTGACGGAGCCATCCAGATGCCCCTTCTTCTTCAGTTTATGTTGAGTTTATCCCTAGGTCCCAGACTGAGGCTTTTGTGACAATAACTAAGTTCTATAGTCCGTGTCCCTGGCTCAAGGTGAGTGGCTTTTCCTGACCCAACTTCTCAGCTCTCCCCATAGTGGGTCTCTCTCTTTCTTCAGCACACTTTCTCTTAATCGTCTTTTACTTTCTACCTTGGGCAAGAGTCTTCTCATTGATGTACTGTTCTCATGGGGATTTGGAAAACTTTGATTTATTATTTCTTAATTCACAGGCTCATGGAGAATTACTGTTGGAAGGCATCTTAAAAATCATTGAACCTATGGACTTCAAAAAGAGAACAATTCTCAATGTTGTGCTAGGGATGAATATTCAATCATGGCAGTTTTTTTTCCTCCTGCTGAGGTCATACATGGTCTCAGAATAATTTTCAACAAAATATTCCAGGTAGAAATTATCAATCCACAAGAAACTATCAATCCATAATCACGATCAATCCACCATATAGGAAGTGAAACTTGCCTGACATCCTGGATGTAGTTCAAAGCTATTATTTTGCCAATGAGGCCCAAAGAGCAGTGGTGACTTAATAATGAACTCAAACTAGAACCCAAGTTACTTGACCCTCATGACTGTTGGTCCAGGGTTTCCCTTTCCACATGGTCACTGGTTCCCCTTCAATAGTCATTTAAGTCCTAGAATTTATATTCTGTTTTTTGGCATTACCTAATAGTATTTGACAATATGATTAAAAAGCCTAATACACATGTCTTAGCCTTATCAAAAAGACATCGGAGCTCTCATAGATGTTATAAGCTCTTGAAGAGAGGGGCCTTTGTTACACTTTGCATCTTTCACAAGTTCTAGCCCTGTGTCTGGCACATAGTAGGTATTCAACAAAAATTCTCTGATATATATTCAACTATATATATGGAACAAAGTGGAGCTCTATCCTTAAATTCTCACTAAGAAGGAGTGAAAAATCCTGCTCTCTTGTTTATAAATAGTATTTATTTGAAAGGACTCCATGCATGATGACACATACCCTCACTTTTTTTTTTTAAGAGGGACACCTTATGTTTAAATAAATTCCTGTTTCACCCGAATGTTTTAGGGTAAAGTAAATGTTATGTCATTGATTGGGCCGCCCTGTGACACTTCTACTTCAAAATATGAAGGGGCAGTGTTGTGATTTGGGCTCAAAAGTCCTGAGAAATGATAGCCTTTCTTCTTTTTGTTTTTCATGGTGACATCTATTGACCATAACCTGAGGTTCTGTGTGATGCTCACAAGCCAGAATTGTAAGGACAGAAAGATAAAGGAAAGGAAATGAAGAAAAAGAGCATAGGAAGAAAGAAGGGTAGGTAGGGGGCAGTATTTTACAGTACAGCAATGAGAGACTTGTTTTATCACTTACAAATAGATTTTAAAAGCTGCACAAGCCACAGCTGACATCATGCTTAATGGAGAAAGAGTGAATGCTTTCCCCTTAAGGTCAGCAACAAGGCAAGGATGGCTGCCCTTGCCACTTCTATCCAATATTGATCGGGAGGTTCTAGCCAGGGCAATCAGGCATGACAAAGAAATAAAAGTCATCCAGATTGAAAAGAAAGAAGTAAAACTCTCTTTTCACACATGATGACCTTATATGTAGAAAGTGCTAAGGAATCTACCAAAAAAATTTATCAGAACTAATAAATAGGTTCAGCAAGGTAGGAGGATATGATTGATATGTAAACTAATTACATTTCTATATACTTGAAATGAACAAAACAAAAATGAAACTGAAAAGATAATTCACATGTAAAAAAAAGAAGAAATTGGAATCCTACCTCCTATCATATACAAAAAACTAACTCAAAATGGATCAAACACCTAAATGTAAGAGCTAAAACTATAAAATTCTTAGAAGAATATATGGATGTAAATCTTCATGACCTTGGATTAGGTAATGGTGTCTTTTATATGACACCAAAAACACAAATAACAAAAGAAAAAATAGGTAAATTGGACTTTATCAAAATTAAAAACTTTTGTGCACAAAGGGACACTAGCAAGAGAATAAAAAGACAACCTACAGAATGAGAGGAAATAATCAGAAAGCATACATTTGATGAGATTGATTTCCAGAATATACAAAGAATTTCTACAACTCAACAACAACAAAAAAGCCCAATTTAAAAATGAGCAAATGATCTGAATAGACATTTCTCCAAAGAGGGTATAGAAATGGCCAAGTAACACATGAAAAAATGCTCAACACCAATAGTCATTAGGGGAATGCAAATTGCAAATACAATGAGATACCACTTCAGACCAAAAAAGCAGAAAGACATATAACAAGTGTTGGTGAGAATGTGGAGACACTGGAGCCCTCATACACTGATGGTGGGAATATAAACAAGTACAACCACCTTGGAAAAACAGTCTGGAAGTTCCTCAAAACATTAAACATAGAGTTATCATAAGACCCAGAAATTCTACTCCTAGGTATACACCCAGTGGAAGTAAGAACACTTGTCCACACAAAAATGTATACACAAATGTTCACTGCAGCATTATCCATAATAGCCAAAGAGTGGAAAGAACCCAGATGTCTATCAACTGATAAATGGATAAATTAAATGAGACGTATCCTTACAATGGTATATTATTTGGCAAGGAAAAGAAATAAAGTACTTATACATGCCACAATATCTGTGCATGAGAACATTATGTGAAGTGAAAGGAGCAGACACAAAAGACCACATAGTATATAATTCCATTTATATAAAATATCCAGAATAGGCAAATCTATAGGCAAAATAGATTAGTAGTTGCTTAGGGCTGGGTAGGGTGGAGGGTGGGGGTGAGGTCGGGGGGCAATGGGAAGTGACAGCTACAGGGTTTCTTTATGGGGTGATCAAATGTTCTCAAACTGATTGTATGGATGGCTGTCTAACTAAATATACTAAAAACCTCTGGATGGTATACTTTAAATTAGTGAATTGTATGGTATGTGAATTTTATCTTGTTAAAGCTGTTATTAAAATAGATACATGTGCACATAATACTTTAATTTTGGTGATTCAATTTCACTTGTTAATTCTCTTCTATGTCTGTCACAACAATCCATGTATTCACTTAGATGATCCATATATATATATTTCCAGGACCACTGTCTTAGCTTTATAATATGTAATAGACTACACATATTTGTGAAGAGCAGGTAGGTATCTTTTATGAAATCCATCCTTTTGAACATTTAATTTAAAAGAAAAAATTAAAGAAATGAAAACACTAAACTATCTTTTTCTTCTTCAGTGTAATCACTACATCACCTTCATCAACACATCATTTCCACAGACCACTGTCAGCTTTAGCCCCAGTATTTAATATATTTACCACACATCTACTTCATCAGAGAATACATTATTACTTTCAGCAGTACACTTATAATAGTACTCTACTGTCTGGCAGCTCCATAATTTCTTTGCTACTGAAAGCCTAAATGTTAATTATAGTTAAACCCATGGCAGCTGAGAGAACTTAATATTTCGATTATTTTGTACCTACCCCTTTTGAATCAATCACTCCAGGTTTTGCATTAAACTTCACTGTCTTCAACCGGGCACGCTCCTTTCTTTCCACCCTAAAGAAAATTGAAAATAAAGAGCTGATCGCATGGCAAGGCATTTATGAGTAAGTTTCTTACTAAATAAAGAATACCTCTTCATATCCTACAGCTCAAATACAATGTGTTCTAAAGAATTCCCATTCCTTTGTTTGGTAAAAAAAAGTCTTGGTATATTGTCTCTAAGAGGCTAACACATCCCTTGAAACTTCTGTGTGATGGGTACTGAGAGTCACAGTGATTGAAAGAAACAAAGAGGGAGAAAAACTGTTTGTTACTTAAATGCCTGAATAAATCAATCAAAAATCTATTAAAAGAAATCACAATCCACAGAGATGAACACCTAAAGTGAAGACTAAATAAACTTCTTTCTTCTTCTCTGCTCCCCTCTGCACACCTCATCTCTCCTACTCTTTTCTTTTGGTTTCCTTTTTCTTCCCTTCCCTTTAGAAACACAAGGGTATTTACCTTCACCTCAAAACCAAATATGTTATAGGTAATCTTGAATTTTTTCCTTTTCCCCAGTGCTGTTCTCCTGTCATCTCTGCAGATTTCATCATTGTACCTGACACTTCATTCATTCATCAAACACTCATCGAGTGCCTACCATGTGTCAAGCAAGGAGCTGGGGAACAAAGAAAAAAAATTAAAAAGCATGACTGCAATAAACATCCAGGAATGTGCTTCCGGTAGGAACAAAGACATAAAGAGACTGATAATGCTGCACGGTAAGACTGTTGACAGCAATGGGGCAGGGGAGGGGGGGAAGAAGGAGGGATAGAGGAGGCATCTATCTCACTGAAGGGTGAGAAGGAGGGATAGAAAGCATTGGGGTGAGCTTCTTGGAGGAGGTATCAATTTATGTGAAACTTGAAAGACAAGAAAGAGCTTGTCACCAGGAAAAGTCCAGGGAGAATTTCCCAGACAGGAGCAATGACACATACCATGACCCAAGGATATAAGCAAGCTAAAGATTGTGGGAAGATTCTGGTATAGGGAATATACAGGAGGGGATGTGAGACAGTGAGGTGGTGGGGCCTCCTTATAAAAGATATCCATCCACACTAAGGACTTAGGCTTTTTCCTTGGGGAATCCTCATGAGTTACGAGAGGATATAAAGCAGAGAAGCGCTCAAACAGATGAGCATAGAATAAATGACCGTGGCAGAGGAGGATAGGCTGGAGGAGAGAAGGGACAGTGGGAAGCAGGAGGCCTGTTAAGAAGTCATTGCCACAATCCAGGCAAGAAATGATAATGAGGTGGAAGGAAGGAAAGGGTTTGAGAAACAGTAGTAAAGTAAAATTGGTAAGACTTGTGCCTCTTCGAAGGATGTGGTTAAAGAAGAGGTAAAGAGAAGCTAAGTATCTCCTTGTTTTTTTGTTTGTTTGTTTGAGCCTCTCCAGTTAGACATGATCACTCCTTCCTTTAAGACACTACAGTACTTATTTGTATCTTCATGTTGGTATTATCTCATTTCCTTGTGTTTGTTTTCCCAGAGCACATACAAAGCTGTATGTTCCTTGAGGGCAAACCCACATGTCACTCTGCAGCATCCTGCAGCAAATCCTCAATAAACCACTGTGAACTCAAATAATCTTCCATGAGTTGTTTTGACTTGACTGTTTAAATATGGCCAACTCTAATTTCAAAAATGGGGAAAGAAAAGAGAGAGAGAAGAAAAACCCCGAATCTACAGAAATTAATGGTTTATAAAATCTAAGCTATTCATAGATCAATAATTAACAACATATTGCTTTTTAACTGAGAGCTCTTTTGTGTTCCCAGTTGAAACACAGTGCAGATCGGGGTTTCTATAGTTACAGAAACAGTTTCAGAATATATTTCAGTGTGAGAGGAGAATATTTGAGTGCAAACAGCTGAACAAAAATTTTCATATCTAACCTCAGATATTAAAGCAATATGTTCCACTGAGAGTTTCTACATACAACAGTTAGGAAGAGCACAAGGAAGACTTCAGAAAAGGTAAGCTGCCAAGTGGAAAGATGCTCACTCAGAAAATGCCTGTTCTGAGCAACTTCAGCTTTTCTCGGTTTTAATCCAAGTGCAAATGTTAATTCATATTCATCTCTTCGGATCCTTCTAAAACTGTTCTGGCCCTGACTTTATCCTGGCTTCTTTGCATTAACCAGGATAATTATGGGAAACACTAGTACATTAGATGATGCCAAAATGACAGGCAGAGGATCCATGGTTATTTGATCAGGCTATGCAAAAAATTCTACGCACCTACAGAACTCACAGGGCTCCAAACATATACTAGGCTCAAGTCAGGATTCTAACTGTTTGGACTGAGCATTCTAATTTTTACCCCCTGGTTCCCAAGCTCACTCTTTTCAGATTTCTTAAGAAATGTCCCTATTAGGCTATCTTTAGTGATTCATTGCTTAGATCTTAAGAGGGTTTCAAAGAATGTTAAGTCAGATAGACACACACACACGTGCGCCTATTATTTGCTATGGTTCATTAATCTTCAAACAGGCAATAGAAAAAAATCCACAATTTTTAAAATGTTACTGTAGGTGGCATGGTTTTGGCTCACTCATGAAGGAAGTCGGAAAGTTTTGCTTTCTCTTGGGGTTGGACGTTTCATTAATGATAATGATGATAATATAAGTGTTGGCTCAAGTTTTAACATAAAATTATTATTGAAAAATTCCTTTACATTTATAGCCTCTTATTTGGTTCTCACAATAACCAAATGATGTAGGTATTATTGACCCCATTTTATGGCTGGGAAAGCTGAGACATGAAACTTGCCAAGTTTAAAAAGTGGTAGAAACAGGGCTTGAACACATATCTGCTAAAAGCTAACTTGAGTGTCTGTTCACATCTACTCAGCTTGGGAAATAGCATTCAGGATCTTCCTCGTCTCTCTTCTGCAATGGGAATTCTCAACACAAATGAGATTTTGGATGAGTCATACACAGTTTCAGGGCCAATACAGTTCTTCAGAAATCTGCATTAAGTTTTTCACAAATGATAACCAACCTTCTTCATTGCATCCCCATATCCCAAATGTCCTGAATTAAATAAACCATAACCAAATGCAAGTATATAATCACTTACATAAGACCATACCATAACAGGCTGGGTTTTAAAAAAATTTTTTTAAGAGTGTGAGAACTGCGGAGAGGGGAGAGGGGCAGAGGGGAGAGGAAGAGAGAGAGAATCCTAAGCAGATTCCACATCCGGTGTGGAGCCCAATGCAGGACTTCATCTCATGACCCTGACATCATGACCTGAGCTGAAATCAAGAGTCAGACGCTTAACAGACTGAGCCAGCCAGGCACCCCTGGGCTTTAAAATTTAGAATAAATTTTAATACTGAAATTTAGGTTAATTAAATGACTATATGCAGCACTATAAATATTGAATTATATCATAAATATTGAATTAATTTCTCTTCTTGGCAGTCTTTTTGTATTCACTGTAGCCCCATCATAGTTTTGCTTTCCCAACACAGAGGCCCACATTGATTCCCTCTCTCAGTGGTAGGTGGCTATGGCTTACATTTTCTCCTACCTACCTCAGCCCCTTCCTCTCTTGCTTCTTGGGATGCAGGTGGATGATTTATTGCTCAAATGAGAGGTAGGGCTGGGAAATAGGGCTCTAAATAATGGTGTGTTCTTTCAAGCACTAAAAGCTCAAATATGAAGAAAGGAAAACACCCATTATTTGAATGTGTACAAGGTATTTGATGTTGTACTAAGCACTCTGCCTATATTATCCATAACTGCATAACGATCCAGGACTTAAGATGGAGCTGGTTATATAGTAGGTGCTTAGTGAATCTTTGTTGAATAAATGAACAAATGAATGAACGAATGCATGAATAAACCCTCAAGGAGCATTGTGGGCCTGGATGTGAAAATTGAGGCTCAAGAGTTAAGTGACTTACCCTCAAACAGTGTTTTTAATAAAAAATTACTTACCAATTCATTACTTTTTCAGTTGGTAAGAATTTACGTCAAGTTTAGCATCACCTTCTCTAATTATGTTACTAAGTAAGACTCCTTTGGCAGAAATAGATGATATTAAAGCTTTACCTAAGGAAATGGTGGGCCACCTGTATAGAAAGACTGAATCGAAATGAGAAGTACTGCCTTACTTCTCTCACACTCAAGAGGCAAGCAATTAATTAGATTGTTTAAGCAGAAATAATCCTCTCCACCCTAGTTTGGTCACTGACCAAAATCCTGAAAATGTAAACTGGATGGCAAAATCTGTGCAATCACTTCTGACAGCTAGCATCTCCAGGGAGTACCAAATGGTCATGCTTCAATGAGCCCAACTGTCTTCCTCTGCCCTCTCACCCATTCCCCATCTGGCATTTTCAGGTCCTGGCCAAACACATAATGAGGTCAGGCTTGGAGCACTGGATGGTGGGAGCATCATTTGGTGCTGGGTATTCCTGTGCCCCTGCTCTACGAGGATGGAAACGCCATCCACGTGACTGGCCGCAAGCTCTCTGTGAAGGTTAGGTGAGTAAACCTTAATGCAATGCTAGCTACAAACCTGTCATCTGAGAGCCCAGGTGACCATCACTATGGGGCAATGAATAAAGACTCAGATTAAAAGACTGTGGAACAAATCATATCCTGGCCACTCACAAAAACTACGTAGTCTCAGGAAACAGTGATTCTATGCTAAGAGGCCAGGCTTTGCAAACCCAGACTTGTTTGAATCCTGCATCTGCCACTTGTTGGCTCTGTGACTTAGGGCAATTCATTCAACCTTTTAGGGCCTCAGGATTTATGTTGGTAAACTTAGAGTACTGACATAGGCTTCAGAAAATTACAATGAATGTTAAATAAGGTAATACAAAATTGTTTAGCCCAGTGTCTGCTACATATTAAGAACTCCTAATTGACAATTCTAGTATACTCTTGGTATAGTGGAAAGCCATGTGGTCTTGCCATCAGAGAGACTTGGGGTCAGCCAGTGGTTGGTTGTGCATCCTCAGGCAAGTTACTTGACTTCTTGGACCGTCAGTTTCCCTTTGAGGCTTTTGTGAAGATGAAATGAAGTTGTGTATTTGAAAGCACTTGGCACCATACATGGTTGGTGCTATCATCAGATGGAATTCATCCCTCTATCTGCTGTCCTTTCACCTCCCTTGACCCCTCCTATGGACTGAATGTGTTGGCCCTCATGAATGGGATTAGTGTCCTTATAAGAAGAGGCATGAGAAATGATCTCTCTTTCAGCCGTGTGAGGGTACAGCAAGAAAGCTCTCCAGGAACCAGGAAGAGGGCCCTTACTGGGAACCCAAATGACCAGTGTCTTGAATTTGGACTCTCTAGCCCTTCAGAACTCTGAGAGATGGATGTCTGTTGTTAAAACACCCAGTCTACGGTATTTTGTGATGACAGCCCAAGCTGACTAGGATAGTACCTTTATTTACAAAGAGCCCCCATTAACCTAATCACAGTGTGGCTGTGCCTTAGTCACATGTTTAGTCCCATAAGCATGTGATTCCAGTTGGGCTCCAGTGACCCAATGACAGTGCTTGGCACACAGACACTGCGAAAACAATGCTTGCTCATTTAAATTTTGTCAAGTCTTATTTTTGTAACTCGGGCAGGAAGGATTGAATATAAGTTGAGAGTATCAATTCCACTGGGGTGTCTGGGTGGCTCAGTCGGTTAAGCATCCAGTTCCTTTTTTTTTTTTTAAGATTTTATTTATTTATTTTCAGAATGAGAGAGAGAGAATGAGCAGGGGGAGTAGAGGCAGGCAGAAGGAGAAGCAGGCTCCCCACTGAGCAGGTAGCCTGATGTGGGACTCTATCCCAGGACCCTGGGATCATGACCTGAGCTGAAGGCAGACGCTTAACTACTGAGCCACCCAGGCATCCCTAAACATCCAACTCTTGATTTTGGCTCAGGTCATGATCTCAGGGTTATGAGATGGAGCCCCATGTCAGGCTCCGTGCTGGGTGTGGAACCTGCTTAAGATTCTTTCTCTCCCTCTCCTGCTGTCCCTCCCCCCTCCCTCTTTCTCCCCCCTTAATTAAAAACAAGTAAAAGAAAAAAAAGAGTATCAATTCTGTAGCCTGGATTCAAATCCTGGTTCTGCCACTTACTAGTTGGGCAATTTCAGGCAATTTAATTAACCCCTCTATGCCTCAACCTCCTGATTTGTAAAATGGGCATAATAATATAACATCTCTTAAAGGGTTGTAATGTGGTTCAAATGAGTTCATTGTAGGCCATTTGGATGTCTTCTTTGGAAAAATGTCTGTTCATGTCTTCTGTCCATTTCTTGATTGGATCATTTGTTCTTTGGGTGTTGAGTTTAATAAGTTCTTTATAGATTTTGGATATTAGCCCTTTATCTGATATGTCATTTGCAAATACCTTCTCCCATTCTGTCAGTTGTCTTTTGGTTTTGTTGACTGTTTCTTTTGCTGTGCAAAAGCTTTTTATCTTAATGAAGTCCCAACAGTTCACAGACACATGAAAAAGTGCTCAACATCGCTCGGCATCAGGGAAATCCAAATCAAAACCTCAATGAGATACCACCTCACATCAGTCAGAATGGCTAAAATTAACAAGTCAGGAAATGACAGATGTTGGTGGGGATACAGAGAAAGGGGAACCCTCCTACACTGTTGGTGGGAATGCAAG
>NW_028021608.1:0-666 GCF_054177405.1 Leptonychotes weddellii
AAAAAAAAAAAAGAACCTAAATCTTTCTGGTCTTCATCTGGCTCTAGTCACACCATTTACTCCAAGAATTTTTTTCTCCTCCAGGTATAGGATTATAGACTGTAGGGCTGTAGAAATTTCTGACTTAGAGGGCCCTCCCAGTTTTCATAGATAAGGACCCAGACTAGCTCAGTCATTAGTCTGAGATTACTAAGCTAGTTAAAGAACAAAGCCAAGTCTTTGAGTCCTTAGTTCAAAAGTCTTCTTTCCTACATAATAATATCTATTTGTGCTTCTTTTCTCTACCCATATTCTTATGTCTTTTCAGGAGGTTCATACTTCTGATTTCTTTCGTCGCCATTACTATCACCATAATCATAATCATCATCACTCAACAGGCCCCCAGAACTCCTTGCACAGTGCCAGTGGGTACTCTATACGAATTACTGATTGTCCAGCTCCTTAACTCTTTTTCCTTCTATCCCAGATGATCACAGCTTTATCACCCTGTAAGTGTCCATCACCCACAAGCCTCAAGGATACCAGAGTTGGTACAATGAAAGAAACATTGCTACTGATGCAGGAAATCCACTTGTTTCTTGGAAACACCAAGTATCAAAATAGAACTAGCTGAACTAAAAGAGCAGCAAGGATGGGGACCACAGGAAGTATAATTTCATGGACGTT
>NW_028021609.1:0-666 GCF_054177405.1 Leptonychotes weddellii
TATTCCCACCATGTTTACTTCAAGGAATTCAGAGATTCCTTAAGAAATAGTCCCTATCTTCACAACATTTTAACCAGTTACCTTGACACAGGCTGTCTTATGTTTCATCTAACCTTCTATATCATATTCTATTTTCTTAATCAGATTACATCTTCCAACAGGGTAGATACATAATAACTCATATATATGTGTGTGTGTGTGTATTTATATATGCTATTTATGTATTGTATATATTTATTTATGTTATATATACATTTGGAAGAAAATATAAATTAGCTATACACTAGATTTCTATTAACTTATTTCCTTTATTTGTTTGAAGGTTATTGTTATTTATTCTTTTTTATTGTCATTTATTCTTGGGCTAAATCACATTTTCACTTCTGAATATCACTGTATGATCCTGAAAGTAATGCTCTGAGTACCAGAAATAGAAACCAAACTGCAGTTTCAAACTTAAGTCTTCAGTTTCTTGAATACACTATGATTTTTCTTCCTTATAAACTGCTTGCCCGTGGAATTAATCATCAGATCTTCTGAAGTAGACATTTTATTGCTCATTGTCTTTAAATACTTTGTGGTGAATTTTCAGGGGATTTCTAACAGTAGTGCTTCCTCATCTTAGCTCTTTGCCCTATAATTACTTAATTTCTTCACAAGCATCTT
>NW_028021610.1:0-666 GCF_054177405.1 Leptonychotes weddellii
ACCTCTTCCTTCAGAGTTACCTGGTACAATTATTGGTTCATTTACCAGTCTTTCGGGATACTGAATTTTTAAAAATTTGTTCCCCAACTCTTGCACACACTTAACTATAAAGTCAGTTCAATTCTTCTTATGCTCTCTAGATTCCAAAACTTTGCTGGCATCTATCCAGTTCTCTTTATCCTTAGAGATTTATGAAGTGGTTTTTTTTTAACCCCTTAATTATTATTTAAGTAGGGTTCAAAAGGATGCAGGCAAATACATGTTTACCTCTGCCATCCTCTTAATAAATTCTTTTTCTGCTTAAACTGAGAATAGTAATATTAACAATAATGCTAGAAATATATCTACAAATAGTGTGTTTTCTAGAGAAGAGTTCTGAATAGGGCTGAACTAAGTCCATCAGATATATAACTCAAGACACCATAATACTTTTTTAAACAATTACTTAGGATTTTTACTTTGTACTCAATAAAATATACTTTAAAAAATCATATCACACTTGTACACACATAAGGAAAGTAAAAGCAGAAATTAAGGTATTTCTAAAACTTCTTGCATTTAGTGTTCTAGTCCTCTGAGTCATATATATAAAATGTGTAATTGTGGTAAAAAACCCACATTACATAAAATTTACCATCTTCACATTTTTTTTAAAGATTTTATTTT
>NW_028021611.1:0-666 GCF_054177405.1 Leptonychotes weddellii
GGCCTTTAATGCAGAAAACACTTGTGTGATAGTGACAGGAGATGATCTTTTGGGGCCTTACTACTACCGATCTTGCCCTGTTTCCAGTTTGACTTTTGAACACCGCCCTTGAACCTTTGCTGTCCCAATAGGAGTCTTGGAGTTGAGGCCCCATCACACCCAAATGGCCTTGATTTTTCACTGTGTTCAGTGTTACACTCTCTCTCCTTCTTCTCTAAGGACATGCTGGCCCAGGTGATTTGGTATTCTAATTGCCATGTAATTATTACATCACTGCTCATTGTGCTGCTGTGAGTTATCAAGTCTGATGATGACAATCCCTAGAGTAAGTTTGTGTGCACGTGGGCTCTAAGAATTAAAATGTTAACCCATAATATTCTCAAAATAACTGATCAAGGACTTCCAATTGCCCTTGGGACTTCAAAGAACTTCATAGATTCACAGACTAAAAACAACCAAATTCACAAGGAAATCATTAGTACTGATGATGCTAATCACTTTATAAACGTTATTCTTTATCCTTTAACAACTCTGAAAGACAGGTATTATTATATCTATATTATAAGTGAAAAAAACTGGAGGCACACAGGAGTCAAATATGTTATAGCAGCTAAACAACTTAGAGCAAAGTAAATTATTTTCCCGAGGTTGTATACTCATAACTGA
>NW_028021612.1:0-666 GCF_054177405.1 Leptonychotes weddellii
GTGCAATATGGTGCAAGCTAAAAAAAAAAGGGTTTTCCCTCTTCTCACACAACTTCCTTTTTGTAAAAGCAGCAAAAGGGGAAATTTTATTTCTAAGAAATAGAATAAAACTTAATAGCTAGGTATGAGGCAAACAAACCAACACAAAAACCTTCCCCTTGATTTAAAAGAATGCAGGGGCATCTGGCTGGCTCCGTCAATAGAGCACTCTTGATCCCAGGGTGGTAGGTTCCAGCTTCAAGTTGGGTGTAGAGACCACTTAAAAATAAAACCTTACAAAAATAAATAAAAGTAAAAGAGTGGAAACAATAGTCATGAACCAAGATACTTGGAAAAATAATTTTCACCATTTAAAAATTCAGTGGGGCTCCTGGGTGACTTAGTTAAGTGCTGACTCTTGATTTCAGCTAGGGTCTTGATCTCAGAGGCGTGAGTTCGAGATCCGTGTTGGACTCCACACTGGGTGTGGAGCCTACTTAAGAAATTTTTAAAAATAATAATAATAGTAATAAATAAAAAAATAAAATTTCAGTGATCTTAGGGCTTGTAAGATAATTTTTGAACATTTGTTTTTAAAAATGTAAGTTTATTTTAAAATTCTATAAAAGACATTTTATTTTTTAAAATTTTTTTAAAGATTTTATTTATTTGACAGAGAGAGAGAGA
>NW_028021613.1:0-666 GCF_054177405.1 Leptonychotes weddellii
TCATAGTGCCGGGAAGGTCATCCTAAAGAGGTTGTCATTTACAGGCTGTCATTGGCTGCAGTGTTAATGTCCCTTTGGTCCTGTTTTCTAACAGCAGCCGTGAGCAAGACAATGCTCATAGTCGATCTCGTGTGAATTACTTTAACAGGGACCTGTCTTGCACCTGGGTGCTGGGAGTTCTGGCACCTGGCACAGCAGGCCCGAGGCACGCAGTACCTGCTCCAACAGCAGCGTTCCTCGAACCTTTGCATCCGGGAAATGTGCAGTAACCAAGTCAGGCAAAAGACACGGAGTTACGTGGTATCACCATAACCAGGTGGTGGGGGTGGGATTGACCGTGATGCCCTCAGCAGGGATGACACAGCCTATGACGGGGATGGGAGAGCTGGTGGTCGCGGCATGTGCATCCCATCCTGCTTCTCGGTGGCATGGAGAAAGGGAGGGGCCTCGTGGCGCTTTGACTTGCGGTCCCAAGTGAACTCCAGAAAGTGTTGCTGCCGAGAAGTCAGCGTGATGGGACCCTGCTCGCAGTCACACTCGCACTTGGGCCATGCATCCAGGAGATGTTCTAAGGTTTAGCCACATGTACACATGTTCTACAGTTTAGTCAGATGGTTTACAGGAAATTAGGATGTTCCGATGATGTAGTGGAGATCTGGCCAGTCC
>NW_028021614.1:0-666 GCF_054177405.1 Leptonychotes weddellii
AGGACTTACCTGTACTGTGTTCTGCTAGGTCCCCAACACCCGGAAAGGTATCTGGCACACAGTAGGTGCTCAATAAATCTTTACTGAATGAATATAAGATTACATGGTGCAACTGGCATCCAGGTTTTGACGAAAGCAAGTCTCAGACCACATCCAGCTTGCACAAATAGGCATTTATTAGCAGCCAGACAAGCCTGCCTGGAAGCTCAGCGGACTTCCACATCCCTGTCCTTTTTGAGGCTCAGAAAACACTTTGCAGAAAAGGCTCACCAGGGCAAAGGCAACAGTATTCCAGCAACAGGATTTGTTCAGCATCTACGGAGGTCAGGACGCAGGCCATTTAGCGAGCAAAGCTAGGGTGAGATCCCTCAGAGTAGAGAGTGCCATTCCCCAGATCAGCTCCGCCCAACAGAACTCTCTGCAAGGATGGAAGGTTCTATTCTGCGTTGTCCGATACCCTAGCCTCTAGCCACATGTGGCTTTGGAGCCGTTGAAATGTAGCTAGTGTGACTGAGGAATGGAATTACCCATTTTATTGAATTTTGGTTAATTTACATTGAAATTGAAATAGCCACCATGTGACTTGTGGTCGCTCTCTCAGACAGCCAGCACAGCCTTAGGAGATGAATCCCTGCTCATGCAAGAGCAGGGAGCTGCTCTCAAATA
>NW_028021615.1:0-666 GCF_054177405.1 Leptonychotes weddellii
TGGCTGAGGGGCGGGCCTGGAAAAAAAAATCCACTCTAGGGGGTGGAGCCTACAAACGCCAGGGGGAGGGATCGAAATGTCAGATATGGGTTGAAGTTTAGAGGCCAGTTAGAGGGCGGAGCCTGAAAAGTTCAGGAGCCCAATCATGGATTTGCACCCCCCTCTCCCCGCAGTGGGGGCCTAAGGATGTAATATGAGGCGCGGGATCTTCGCGTTCTTAGAGGACTATAGGATGGTCTGGAGGTGTATTCGAATAGCCGGGACTAGGATTAGTTAAGAAGGGGGCTTTGCAATGAATTCTTGGTTGGCTGTCCTGAGGACAAAAGACTCCACTTTGGGCCTATGGCTTTCTTTTTAACACTCCCAAGAATTCCAAAGGAATTATACCAAAATTCTGATGTGCTCCCAATAATAAAACAAAGGAGTACTCACCAAACAAACTAGTACTCACTAAGAGGAGTATGACCAAAAAAAAAAAAATGTCTTAAACAGATCCTGAATTAAGTTGGAAAGCTGAACCGAAGGGAGGAAGTTCAGAATCCTAAAAGAGACTCACCAAACCGGGAAGTAGACCGTGACTCACAGAAGTGATTAGTGCAGGGGGCTCCGTGTGGGTACGTCACTTGATTCCCTGGATCATCATTCTTCGGGGGTCATCTCCTTTGG
>NW_028021616.1:0-666 GCF_054177405.1 Leptonychotes weddellii
TGCTGCCTTGGGGAGCGGGGGTGGGGGGCATATAAGGCCTGCACTGAGGACCATGGTGGGGGGCGGTGCAGGAGGCCCAGCTTGGCTGTCTTTTGTCTGGGGCTTAGGGAATAGGATCGTACCCAGGCTAAAAGGTCAAATGCACTGTGGTTATGTAACGTTTTAGCATCAGGGGCAGCGGGGTGAAGGAAACTCTCCCGTTAGTCTACAGTTATTTCAAAATAAAGAGTTTTTAAAAACCAACAGAGGTGAGGAGCAGCTTACACAGCTGTGTCCTTTGCGCATCCTCCAGCGTGGGGAAGGGGACTGGACCAGCCCCGCAAACAGTCCCCTGCTGCTCCGCCTTGACCTCCAGCCTAAGAACAGCCGGCACCAAGTAATAACGGCGAGAACACACGCATCCCAGCTCAGACAGATGCCCCGACAGGCACAGAGCTCCCGCACGCACAGAGGGCCC
The DNA here is from genome assembly GCF_054177405.1 of Leptonychotes weddellii. Taxonomy (NCBI): domain Eukaryota; kingdom Metazoa; phylum Chordata; class Mammalia; order Carnivora; family Phocidae; genus Leptonychotes; species Leptonychotes weddellii. The sequence goes on from NW_028021616.1 coordinate 458, forward strand.
GGCGCTCCCACGAAGGAAACACGACAGCCCTGGAGCAGGGGGACCTTTCGCTCCGCTCCCGAGGAAAGAACTGGACAAAACCGTTCAGCGGCTGCCCGGACACGCCGCCCAGAGTGAACTGTTCTGTAGACAGACCGCGTAGCCAAGGATCCGGGGAGGCAGGGGCCGCCCACCTTAGTCAGGGGGTGTCCATGGTGAAAGCCCCCAGC
>NW_028021617.1:0-666 GCF_054177405.1 Leptonychotes weddellii
GGTCAGAAGACAGCTTTGGGAGGCAGAGAAAGTAGCTAAGAAATATTAAACGAGGCTGGGGAAATTTGCTGAAAAACACAAGAGAATTCAGAATGTTCCAAGAAAATGTGCAATATTCTCACTACTTCTGAGTAAGTCCATTTTGGCCTTCTAACCACCACAGTAGCTGCCCACTGGGTTTTTGGGAATGTACGTTTGAAAGGAATGGTTATTTTCTATCACCTGCCTTACCCAAATCTAAGAACATGAGGGAGGATTTTGTATAGTAACAGTGTGTATTTCATTGTAGCAATTACATGTTCATCTTTCCTACAATATGAAAATCATTGTTCTCTAATAAAAAATAAGACACATGAGAAAAACAATTATTTCATTAGAGTTTAATGTAATTTGCAGTAGAATTTTCCATATCACTTGAACATGTATCAGCACATATTTGTTTAAAAATAAATCGGGAAATACATAGGTACATCTGAGATTTAAAGCCACACTACCTAAGCGTGAGTGTTTCCAGCGTCATGCAGCTCAGACCCCTCCCAGCCAGGCTTTTCCCATTTCAGTGAAATCTGACCACTAACAAATTCCCCTTTGCGCCCATATTCAGTTCTGAACTTTGCTACCTCCCCAAATCTAATTTCCTTTTCATATTAACGTCTTTCAAGTATT
>NW_028021618.1:0-10984 GCF_054177405.1 Leptonychotes weddellii
ATGCAAATGGTGGGTATTCATCCTTTCTGATGGCTGAGTAATATTCCATTGTATACATGGACCACCTCTTCTTTATCCATTCATCTGTTTTCCTTCCACAGTTTGGCTATTGTGGGCATTGCTGCTATGAACATGGGGATGCATGTGCCCCTTCTTTTCACTACATCTGTGTCTTTGGGGTAAATACCTAGTAGGGCAATTGCTGGGTCATAGGGTAGCTCTATTTTTAACATCTTGAGGAACCTCCATACAGTTTTCGAGAGTAGCTGTACCAGCTTGCATTCCCACCAACAGCATAAGAGGGTTCTCCTTTCTCCACATCCTCGCCAACATTTGTTGTTTCCTGCCTTGTTAATTTTTGCCATTCTAACTGGTGTAAGGTGGTATCTCAATGTGGTTTTGATTTGAGTTTCCCTGATGGCTAATGATGTTGAACATTTTTTCATGTGTCTGGTAGCCATTTGTATGTCTTTGGAGAAGTGTCTGTTCATGTCTTCTGCCCATTTTTTGACTCGATTATTTGTTTTTTGGGTGCTGAGTTTGAGAAATTCTTTATAGATCTCGGACACCAGCCCTTTATCTGTAGTGTCATTTGCAAATATCTTCTCCCATTCCGTGGGCTGCCTCTTGATTTTGTTGACTGTTTCCTTTGCTGTGCAGAAGCTTTTTATCTTGATGAAGTCCCAGAAGTTCATTTTTGCTTTTGTTTCCCTTGTCTTTGGAGACGTGTCTTGAAAGACGGTTGCTGTGGCTGATGTCAAGGAGGTTACTGCCTATGTTCTCCCCTAGGATTTTGATGGATTTCTGTCTGACATTGAGGTCTTTCATCCTAAATGCCTCTTCTTTAGAGAAGTTGTCCCTGAATCTCTAGCCCAAATGAGAACCTGCTCTTACAGCACTAATTGTATTCATAATGATGTGTTTCCTGGTGTAATTATGAGCTTGGTGTCTGTCTCCCCCACTAAAGCAGGAGCGTCCACGAAGGCAGTATTTGGCTAGTATTTCTTCAAGGAACAAATGAATGAGGACACCAGGCTCATTGGGCTGGAGACCAGAATGCAGGTCCCCACTGTCTGGGGGGCAGAGCAGGACCCATGATAGCAGGTGCCAACGAGAAGGGCTCTCCCCAGAGGTCTGAAAAGATCCCCTAGCCACTCACCCGTGCCCCCTCCTGGCCCACCTGCCGCCCACACACACAGCCGGACCCGGAGCACTAGAACACTGCAGCTTTATTGATTGAAACAACCGCGTCCGCAACTAGAGGTTACATCTGGGGGACTTGGGGGTGAAAGAAGGACAAAGAGGTTGGGGTGGAGACAGAGAGCAAGGCAAAGGGGTGAGGATGGGGTCGTCTGACTAGAACAACCCCAAGACCTTTCACCCATGAATGAGGGTCTCCTGTTGTGCTTTTACCTTGGTGGTGGGGTGGGCCTGGGCATGGAAGGGTTGGCTTTTCTCTCAAGTCTGGGAGGCCTCAGGGCTGGAACAGTCCCCTCCTTCCCCTGCCCCTTCTCCTGGGTTGGGGATAAAGGCCTTGGTGAGCTGGCCACCTGGGGCAGGAAGGATGCTTGGAGACCGCTGGGGCAGAGGGGCCAGCAGAGTTGAGCTGAGACGGTGATTATGGGGGTGGGGAGGTACTGGGAGGGAGGGCCCTCCTAGGGGGGCCTCTGGGAAATGAATTCAGGGGACACGAGGGAGGGGTGATGGTGGGCAAGTGCCATGTCTCTGACCTCAGCTTTCTCACCTGTACCATGGGGGCACTGGATTAGATGGTCTCTAAGGTCCCTTCCAGCTCTCAGGGTCAAGGGCTCCCTAGGAAGGAGTGGTCCTTCTGCCCCAGCACACACCCTCACACACATACACACACATACTCACACCCCCACACAGACCCCTTCAGCCTCACAGACACACACTCTCACACTCAGCACTGATCCAACAGAGAGGGGTGTGCTATCTTGCCTTTGGAAGTGGGGAGAGCTCCCCAGAGCCCAGAACTTGAACCCGTGGCCCTACAGGGACTCTCCAGAGCATGTTCATCCACCCCATTCCTTGGGACAGACCTTGGAAATACTGCCAAGCTCTCTGAGTCCAGGGAAAGGGAAACACAAGACTTTGTACCCTCTCACCCCATCCCTCTTGGTCCTTAGGGGGAAGCCCACAGGACAAGGACACCAGGACACACCGATCTTCCCTTGGAGCCCAGGCTCACGTGAAGACAGAGGGCCGGGGAGGGGAAACAGTCCCTTCTCTCTGGGAGCCTGGGCAGTAGCTAAAGCCAGTGTGGGCAGAGGGAGGCAGCGTGGGAGAAGCAGTGGCCTGGGATGAGAGGCCAGAATTTGGGGCAGGAGACAGCACCGCTCCTAGAGTAGGTGCCCGGTAAAATCTATAACATCTGTACCAGCGCCAGAAGACAGGGCAGGTGGACCAAGCCCGGCGCTGCTGCCTGGTAGGCGGCCTTGGCCCGCAGTGTGACAGCCCCAGGGTGGGAGCACCGGGCTTCCAAGGCTGGCTCCACCCCAACCGGCTGTGTGACCTTGGGCCAATCCGCCCCCTGCATCTTTCTCATTTACACAAGGAGGGGTTTGGCCCTCTGAGGCCCATTCCACCAGTGAGAGCCTGAGCCAGGGGCTTCCACCAAGCACAGGGAGAAAGGAGAATGAACGGGAAAGAGGCGGCAGGGTATCCCAGAGAAGGCAAGGTGGGAGGAGCATCCCGGGAGGCGGGGGCACGGTCTGCAGGCTTAGCTGGGTACCCCGGGGGGCTGCCCGCGGTCCCAGGGGCAGCACAGCCCAGCTGAGACTCCCCCTCTTCTGCCTGTACAGCACCTGGCCCCAGGGATCTCCCCGAGACATCAAACGGGGGAAACTGGAGTGAACAAACCCCAACACCTTGAGAGCTGACCCTGGACTCCCTGTTTTAAGGCCACAAAATGCCTCAGCCACCCTGACCCGGAGGGCGAGACTGCCACAGGGGAGACGCACCGGATCCAGCCAGCCTGGTCTCCCCTGGGCCGGGGGTCTTCATGGGCCACCCACCAGCGCACAGATGCTGACGCCCCCGGCCCAGGTGACATGACACAGACGTGCTGACTCACAGGCAGACACCAGACACACGAACACCGGGACACACAAAGACCCTTCCTCCTTGCAGACCCCATCCTCCCACACACAGACCGGCACACCCATCACACACTGTTAGTATTAGTACGCACAGACACACACACTCCCTGCAGACCTGCACACGCACACACACACACACACACGCACACAGGTACCAGCCTCGCCCATGCACACAGGAGGACCAAGGACCTCGGTGCCCCAAGGAGGAGGTGCCCGGTGCCATTCCTCTCTGCACCTCTGTACCCACCCCAGCAAGGGCGCAGAGGAAGCCCCTGGCAGGCCAGTGGTTCGCATTCCTGGGTTCTTCCAAGGAGCTGTTAAACATTTCTGATGCCAGGCTGCCCATCAGTCCAATTAAATCAGAACCTCTGGGGATAGGACCCAAGCATCCGTGCTTTCTAAAAGACCCTCTGGTGGTTCGATTCTGCAGCCAGGGCTGGAAGCACTGATTTATAGAATCCATTCCACTGGGCAAAGCCCGCGGTGATTCCCCTGTCAGGCCCACCTGTGCTGGGCATGAGGTTGGGATGGGCCGGGGGAAAAGGCTGGAAGACTCGGAGGAGGAGCTCACAGTCTAGTTGGGGCAACAGACCCTGCACAGATGGGACAATTAAGGAACAATACTCAGCAGACGGGATGGAAGTGCATTCTGGGAACCTGGAGCCACTCATTTTGGAGAGAGGCCTCGGCTGGGCTGGCAAGGCAGCCAGGCTGGTGGGGGGGGTCAGAAGGCCCCGCTCCAGGCCTGGCCCAGCCACCCCAGCTGTTGGTAACGACAGCACAAGCCACGGAGCAGTGAGAGGGGCCGCCTTCGCGTCGGTGCCCCGCCTGCCTCTTGGCCCTGCCCTGCTCCCCCTGCTGTCCCCTCCGAAGGCTCCAGGCCAAGCCCTGTAACACGCCCCACCGAAGGTGCTCGCATTTCAATAGGGTCGTCCGTAAGCTCTTTGTCATCCGTAGGGGATGAAAGGTAGAAATTCAGGCGGTGGCAGGCAGCTTGAGGCTACAGAATAGGGCTGCCAGTGGTATATTTGGCCAGCACCCCACACACATTCATGTCACTCGTGGAGGGGGCATGCATGCCGACGTCCCGCAGGCGCGCACTGAGCCAGGGGTTAGACCGGCCTCACAGACGGGTATGTGTAACTGCGCGTGCAGACTCCCATTTGCACACGCTCCTGCCCAGAGATGTACCCACAGTGCTACCCAGACACAGACAGGTGCACACGCGCGCGCACACACACGGCCACATGCACACGCGCATGAAGACTCACCCTGGAAGGGGCTGGGCCTCCTCTCTCCCATGGATGGTGGGGTGGGGTCACAAGGGTCTCACTAGATTCCACTGTGCCCACCTAGGCTCCCAACCCAGAACCCGAGGACAGGGAGCCCTTTCAGTTCGGGCATGAGCTCAGCTCCAGGGCAACAGGAGGCCTGCACCTGCCCTGCCCCCTGCCCCAGCTCTGCAAACCCCTCTGTCCCCCACTGGGCAGGGAAGGGAGCAGCCAACGAGATGGTGCTTTGCAGTGGAGGGGGAGCAGGGGCACCCCCTTGACACACACCCTCTTATCCAGGGCACCCCTTCCTGCCAAGTATAGAAGAAATGAAGGCTCCGCTCTACTCCCAAATACCATGGGGGCACAAACTCACAAAAAACAGGCCTTCTCCTCTGCTCCTCTCAAAGTCAAGCCTCAGCCCAGAAAATGGCTGGCCAGCACCCCACCCCCACGCCCCCAGCCCCGCTCCCTTGAGACGCAGGTGGGTGCTGAGGTTGGGCCAGCTGACTAGGGTGGAGATTGTGCTCTCAGGAATCCAGCTCCTTGTGGGGTGGGGTGGGGTGGGGTTAGATGGGGCAGGAGGGAAGGTGTCAGTCTTCAGACTGCCCAGGCCCAAGACCCTGTGCTGGGTCCCTCCGAAGGGGCAGGGTGGGGAGGATATGACGTCCAAGAACAAACAGGTCAAGGAATCAAGGTGACCTGGGGTCTCCACCTTCCAGCCCTTGCCCTGAAAACAAAGGGCGTGTGGCAGGTGCCTCGCCTCCCTCGCCACTGCCCGCAGAGGGACATTCACAGAGCTCACAAAGTACCCCGGGCCTCCTTTGACCCCAGCCTCCCTCATCCCAGGGAGTCCCAGAGTCCAGCCAAGGGTGGGGCTCCTGAGCCAGCTCCCCTTCTGGCTCCCTTCTGGTAAAGCCACTGGGCTGAGTTAGGAACGAGGGAAGGTCACCAGTTAGGAACAGGTGCAGCCAGGACAACGCCCACGTGGCGCCGAGGTCCCTGGGGTGGCAGATGCCATTCCGGCGAGTCCCTTGTCTCCGCAGAAAAGAAGGTGCTGGCCGGTCGGATAGAAACTTGTGCTTTAATATGTGTGTGTGTGTGTGCGTGTGAGTGTGTGCGTGTGTGCGTGTGTCAAACGACCGGCTCCAGGGCCTCAGCGCCGGGCCTCTGTCCTTGTTTCTCTGCTCATCCTTGCAGCCAATGCAGGCCCCCTCCCTGGCGGGCCGGCCCTGCCCCTGGGCACCCCGGCTGGTGGGGGTCAGTCTTTGGTACGATGCGGACACTTTGGTGTGCCGGGGGCGGGGTGGGGAGGCCACGCAGCTCTCATCATCTCTGCAATGCCAAGAGGAAGATGACCATGGGCCCCCAGAGCTGTGGGTGGGGCTGGCGGGGGGCTCCACTGCCCGGTATCACCACCACTGTGACAGGAGAGAGAAGGGACACAGGCCGGGGCCCTGGTCAGCTCGGTAGGGTCGGGGCCTAGCAAGCTGCCCCCTCTCTCGGGGGGGACCTAAAGGGGGACGCTGCCCTCACTGCACACAGACACACCCGTAAGCACAGATGTGAGGTTGGGTGGTGTGGGGCTTAACTTAAGCCTCCAGGGTCCAAATCCTGACTCTGCAGCTCACTAAGACACGGAGCAATTCACCTGACCTCTGTGGGCCTCAGTTTCCTCGTCTGTAAAATGAGTCCAATAGTCAGTGCCACCCCAGGGGGCTGTTGTCCTCACGACATGAGATCGTGCATATACAGCGTTTTGCACGCTGCCTGGTGCATGGTAATGACTCAATAAATCCCAGCTGTTACCATTGCAAACACCTGGATCTGGGGGGTGGGGCACACGTTCACATCTGCCCCCCCCCACTGCCCCCTCCCCACACACAGACATACCCAGACGCAGACAGAGGAGGCATCTGGGTACTGTAATAACTCAGTAAGTTCACGGGAGGGCACAGTTCTCATTGCGCTACAAATGCCCCATAACCTGAGCCAGGGTGGGGCCCAAGATGGGGCCCAAACACACCAGCCCCTGTTCACGTAGTCCCTGACACACGCATCCCATCACACAGTCACTCTGAACCCCCATTCAGCCCTGACACAGACAGATGCCTACCCACACCGCCCCCCCTACATTCGGCTCCTCCCTCCCTCCCTCCCTATCTTGCACCTTTATTGGGATCCATCTGCTTCCGGGGACACTCTCCCTTCTTCAGTGTGACGTCATCTATGGCGATATCCCCCAGGTAGCCAGAGCCTCGAACCCCCTCAAAAATAATCTGGGGTGGGGTCAGAGAGCAGAGAGCAGGGATTAGGGGATTCTTCCCAAGAGAGCCCCTAACCCCTTCCTTCCCCTCAGTCCACTTGGAAGCCCCCATACCCCCACCTGGGTTTCTCCCCAGCTCCCCGGAGGGAGCCCAGAGTCTTCCTAAGTGCTCCCTGGTCAGAGCACCGGCCTGAGGGCTGGGGGAGCCTGTGAGGGGCCCCCGGGCCCGCTGGACTCACCTGGAAGGGCCCGCTGGGTTTGATGGGCACATGCACCTGCTGCCACACATTGCCCTTATTGCCACTGAGGGACCAGGCATGCGTGTCCAGGCCCCCTTTGTTCCGGGACCGCACCAGGAGGTTGAGGGAGCCTGTGGTGGGGATGAAGAGAAGGGGGCAGTGAGGGTCTGGACAAGGCCCCCTCCCCCGCCACTGCCCACAGCACCAGCCCAGACTGGTTCACATCCCGTTATCCCCGGAGGGGGGCGAGGCGGCGAGGGGCACCTTCAACACGGGACAGAGACGACAGCAGCGGGCTTCAATTCATCAGGACGCCTGCAAATTTTCTTTCATTCCTTCCCTTCCTTTCTAATCAGCTGATCCCCCCCCCAACACACACACACACACACACACACGTACACACACACCATCCTTCTTCCTCTAAACAGGGGAGTTGTCCCAGGCAGTGGGGCCTATGACTGAGCACAGAGCAGGATTCCCAAAGCACACAGTGCACACCCCTGGCGTGGGATGATTTTTCTGGAAGCACAGGAATGGACTTTAAAACGTTTGATACTTAGATGTATGTTTTGAGAAATGAATAAAGGCGAGTCCTTCAAACTCACGATTTCTCTAATATTGACGCTTCGGACAATGCTAAGAAAAAGAGGGAGTTGCTTTAAAGAGAGATGTTGGTATTTGTGCCACATAGCCACGGGAAAAACAGAGGAAGTGAAACGCTGAGGGCATTTGCCTGTGGGTGCTGAGCTCGTGTGCCCACGGCCACAGGGGCCTGGAATTCTGGAGGTGCTGGGGCCCTGGAAAAGAGGGAGGGGATCGTGGCTTGGCAAAGGTGCCCAGGCCATGTCATGCCCCTTCTTGGCTCGTCCAGCCTGCCTCGAGCCCCCAGTGATACGAAGGATCTGGCTCAGAGGGAAGGGGGAATGAATCTTAGCACCTGGTGGCTGGCATTTCCATGGCGCTGTCCAGAGACAAAGCCACACCATCTGTGACACCAGATAGCAGACCCCCGGTGGGGGAGAGTCACCAAATGTTACCTGCCTGAGCTGAAAGGAGTTGGTCTGAAAGACACAAGGTCTGGGGACAGCTGGTTCTTAGAGCTGCCAGGTGGGCTGCGAGGGGAGGGAAGAGGAGGGAACAGGACAGCAAGAAACACCCCCTTCCCCAGCAGCAGGGCCAGGCCTGGGTGGGGACCCTTGCCAGCAGATGGACCCATGAGATGGCTATGGCCAGCTCCCAGTGGGCCGGGAGGTGCCACACAGGCTTCAATAGGCCCAAGCCCCAATGCCTTTCAGGCTCTTCACCAGCCCCAAAGGGACCCTCTCTCTTCCCCATCCTGGAGCTCTTCCACCCACCCCCGTTCTTATCCCCCTCAATTCCCACATCTTTTCTCCTTCCTCCACCACCCTGCCCCAAGGCCACTAATGGGGGGACCCCTCCTTTTCACTGCTTAACCAAAAATTGCTTCCCTAAGTACCCCATCAGCTCTAGGATCTCCCCTGCTCAGGGGCTTCCTGACAGCCTTTCATAGGGGTCAGCCAGGGTCCAAGACCTGCAAGCTCCCTGAAGGGTGGGCCTGCTCACTGTCTTCCCTACCTCCCTTGCCACCTGCAAAGCCAGAGTGAAATCTGTGCTGGAGCCTGGACAGACAGACTGCAGCTTCCCAACCTCTGGGCTTCTGCTCAGGCTTTTCCCACTGCTGGAGACTCCCTCCCCTACCACATTGCCCTGGCCAAATCCTTCCTGTGATTTGAGGCCTCTCTGAAACGCCATCTCCAGGCCCCAGACCACTCTCTGCTCCGTGGTGTGACAGTTAGCGGGGATTCACATCTTCTCCTCCCCGTCTGACTCTTTGAGGGAAGGTCTGCAGCAAGTTGCTATGGGTTCTAAACAATTACGTGCTGAATGAAAAACTGTTTATGATGGTCCTCACAACTGAAAGAGGACTTTCAGAGAAACTCATGGTTAGAAGTTTCTTTGGGGTTCGTGAACCTTAGGCCTCCCTATCATTCATTCGTTCAACTAATTGAGCCCCACTATGTGCCAGGCACTGTTCTAGACACGAGAGATACGTCAGTGAATAAGGCAAAGACCCCTGCCCTCCTAGAGATTACCTTCTATTGGTGATAAGCATTATAAAGCTAATAATGCAGGGAAAGGAATAAAGAGGTATTGAGGTGGGATTGTCAGGGACCTCTCTGAGGAGACCTGAATGAGGGAAGGGGGAGAATGTTCCAGGCCAGGGAACATCATGAGCAAAGTCCTCTTCGGCAGGAACCCGCCTCAAGTATTTCAAGAAAAGCAAGGAGACCAGTGTGCTCGCGACCTGAGTGGGAGCCAAGGCGAAAGTGGCAGAAAATGAGGTCAGAGAAGGAGGCAGGGGCCGGATCAGATACTGGAGGCCTAGACGAGATGGTGATGAAAGGGGCAGAGCAGGGGAGTAACGTGACTTGGGGCAGGGGGCCCCTCCACAGCATCCCTGCTAGAAAGCCCTCCTGTCCAGATCTGATGCTTACAGAGTCTTCCCCCGGTCAAATTCAAATCTGCCTTTGGCTTCTATATGTATATAGTGTTTCCGGAAACCTGCCCCCAGCTCTAGCGCAGTGATTGCCTTTGGGGAAGGGCTCTAGGTCGCAGGAGGACTGGGACGGGAGGGGGACTCTCATTACGCACCCTTTGTACCTCCTGACCCATGCAAAATACATGGCCTGTCTTAGTAAAGAAGTAAACAAACAAATAAATAAAAAATTTAAAAACTTGTCACTTTCTCCGCAGAGTCTTCCCTAATCAAGCCCCCAGCGCTGGTCCCTGTTCCCAGTTGTCTTGGCCACGTGGACACGTGTCACAACGGCCCCTCAGTCTTATCTGGTGCCATTAGCTGTTTAACGTCTGTCTCTCCCACTTGACCGTAGGTGCCAGGAGCATGGGGAACTGCTCTGCCCTGTTCATTGCAGCACCTGATGCCTGGCACAGAGCAGGAGCTGGGGAAGTGATGGCTGAATGATAAGTTCATTGATTCACGTGACTTCCCAGAGGGCGAATGCACGCCCACCCTTAGGAAGCCGGACTGCCCCTCATTGCTCACAAAGCGGCACCCTCCCAATCCTGTGTTCAGGGCTTGGGGGAGTCAGACAACTTGGGTTGCTGTGTGATCCTGGGGAAAATGCTGAACCTCTCTGATTTATATGGTAGTACCTCCCTCACCTGGTGCTTGTGAGAGATAATGGGACTACAGATGCAGAGCACCCAGGAAGTCACCAGGCACTTGACAGGTGCTCAATACAGACACCCTCTTAGCCTTTTTCGCCCTCTCCTCCAAGGCTTCCATCTTGTCCTGCTGGAGCTATCTTCTTTGCAGACTCAGGACAACCTCAGACAAGCTGGCTCTGGCTTCCTCCCTTGCCCAGATTCTGCCTACACCCCCTCCAAGGATTTGTCATTCAGCCAAGTTGGGAAGCCCAGGCCTCGCATGGGCCATGCCCAGCCTCCTGTGGACTCCCTCTCTCCTCCCTGCCCCAGCAACCCTTGGGCAGACTACCTGGTCCCCTGACTCACCGATGTGCTTCCCGTACATGTGGTAGAAAAAGGAGACGCAGTAGAACTTAGCGCTGGCATTGTACAAAGGACTCACCAAACGGGCTCGGTCCCCCAGCTCCCGGGGCCTTGATGTCTCGATGAACATGTAGTAGCCTGTTGGGGAGGGGGAGATGCACCAACAGCCTCCTCCTCACCCCACACAGGCCGCTTCCCGTCTGATTCCTTCACTGCCTTAACTTCACCTGACCCCAGGGGCCTCACCTATCCCACCTGGTCCTCCCCGCCTCACCGCCCGGCACAGGAGTCTAGGCCAGGAGTTTGAGCTCTAGTGCAGTTTCTCTTCTTCTGAGTCCCCATGAAGACAGAGTTGTGTCTCCCCCTCAAATTAGGGCTCCCTGAGGCAGGGCTGTGTCTCCCCTCAGACTGGGGCTCCCCCCTCAGACTGGGGCTCCCTGAGGGCAGGACTATGTCTCCCCCTCAGACTGGGGTCCCTGAGGGCAGGGCTGTGTCTCCCCCCTCAGACTGGGGCTCCCTGAGGGCAGGGCTGTGTCT
>NW_028021619.1:0-666 GCF_054177405.1 Leptonychotes weddellii
CTTCTTTGTGTTAGTAAAGATGTACAGTAATATCATTCCTTTAGTGGCTCAGCCATGTTCCATTGTATGAATATATCATCATCCTTTATTAAAGAGTTGTATACATCAAGAGCGTGTCTGGCTGCAGACAACAGAAAACTCACCACAGTGGCTTTAAAAAATCAGGTGTATTTTCTCACATGACCAGAAGTCTAGAGGAGGCAGCGTGGTCAGTGGCCCAGCACTGTATGTGCACAGATTCCCTGTCTCTGTGGTTTTCTCTGCCATGCCTCATGGCACAAGATGACTGCTACAGTTCCAGACATCATATCCACATTCAAGATAAAAAGAAGGGTGAAACGGGGAAACTCTGTGAAGAACAGAAAAGCGTCCCATAAATCCCTCCAGAAGACTTCCGCTTTCACATCATGAGCCAAGATGGGCTCACCCAGCCTCTTGTGACTGCAGGGGGCTGCAAGAGCACCTACTTGATCTGCAGCCTTTATAGCAGGAGATGGAAAGGGGGAGAGGAACCTGAAGCAGATTCCTGCATGGCTCAGGAAGACACCTCCAGGGACCCGTCCAGATTTTCGCCTTGAGACTCCAGCTGAAGAAGCAGTACCCCGAGAGAGCTCAGCTGGGAAAACGCCCACGGGAACTTCTGCTCTTGTCCCCCGGGGATGGGGC
>NW_028021620.1:0-666 GCF_054177405.1 Leptonychotes weddellii
GCCTGGGTGGCTCAGTTGGTTAAGCGACTGCCTTCGGCTCAGGTCATGATCCCGGAGTCCTGGGATCGAGTCCCACATCGGGCTCCCGGCTCAGCGGGGAGCCTGCTTCTCCCTCTGACCCTCCCCACTCTCATGTGCTCTCTCTCTCTCATTCTCTCTGTCTCAAATAAATAAATAAAATCTTTAAAAAAAAAAAAAGTCATGTGATCCAGTTGTATTGTGGACCACCATCTTGTTTCTGCTTCTCCTCAGGAAGTAAAGTGAGTGGAAGGAGATCTTATATTCTAGAATATGTAGCCAAATCCTAGGTTTTTATTCTTTTTGTTACTTGTGTGCTATATTATTAGATTGTAAATTCATATGCATTCAGTGTAGGTTTTTTTTTTTTTGATTTATGTTTCCTTCAGTACTTGTAATATTACCTTGCAATTGACAAAAAACAAACAAAAAAAACCAAAAAACCCCCACAAAAAACCCTGAATGAATAAGTGAATGAATGTTTATTATATCACATTACAGACAGCCAAAGGCAGATCAATAATGCCACCTTCACATTTAGGAAAACAGGTGTATGTGTCAAATTCTCAAATGCTTCCTAATTCTTTAAGAATTGCTAAACTGTTGGACCCATGTCAAAGTCTTTATTATTTTAGTTACTTATTTTTA
>NW_028021621.1:0-666 GCF_054177405.1 Leptonychotes weddellii
AGGGCATAATACATTAAGGAGACACTGGAGGTCCCTCCAAGAGCCATCTCCTCCACACCCAGTATCCGGGAAGGTGATGGAGGGGAGAAAATGCTTTAAAAAAATCACAAGACAAAATTAGCAAGAAATAGAAATAATATGTAAAACCATGGATTGAAAGAACTCAAAGCAAACAAAAATTACAAATATGGAAAAAAAACAAAACTAGACAAAATTAAAATAATTTTAAAACATCAAAATACAGCAGAAAAATCTAACAGCTTCTAGAAAAAAAATATTTTTCTCTTAATATGAATAAGAGTTAAGTCGGTATCATACCTGTCAACACTACAAACAACACAGTAGGGCAACAATTTTTAAATATGTAAGGGAAAATTATGCCCAGAATATTATGTCAAGCTGGGCGCCTGGGTGGCTCAGTTGGTTAAGCGACTGCCTTCGGCTCAGGTCATGATCCTGGAGTCCCGGGATCGAGTCCCGCATCGGGCTCCCTGCTCAGCAGAGAGTCTGCTTCTCCCTCTGGCCCTCCCCCCTCTCATGCTCTCTCTATCTCATTCTCTCTCTCAAATAAATAAATAAAATCTTTAAAAAAAAAAAAAAAAAAAGAATATTATGTCAAGCTAATCTATGATTTAGTGCTAGGACAAGATAAGGTTTTCTCGGGCA
>NW_028021622.1:0-666 GCF_054177405.1 Leptonychotes weddellii
ATTTTATCCCCTAAATAAACAAGGATAGGTGGTTACCCATCTCTCAGATGACATTAAATAACAACCAACGAGTGGAAGAACTACAATTCAACCTGAACCCCAAGCCTCTGTGCTTATCTTGTCCATTAATTTGCCTGAATTCCATTATCAGATGTCTTCCAGACTGAACTGAAATACCTGGAGCAGGACAAAAGGATGTCTTTAGCATTTAACTCCTCCCCATTCTTGAGTTTTTCTAAATTCCTATAAATTCCAAGAATTCTGTCATAGAATCCAGGTACTCCCTGCCCTGCTCTTACCCTCCTGAGATGGTCTATTCTTAGTTTCTTTGCTTGTTTTTTCCCCTCTGTTGACAGTTTCTTAACTTCTAACATCCCTTACCAAAGACATTGCCTAATTCAATCTTCTTTACTGTGTTTTTTGTTTAACATAAATATGACCAGCCACCACCTGAAGGTAACATGCCGTGTCCAAAAATAAATTCACATGGAAATTGCAAAGGCCTTGAAAAAAATAATGCGAGTCTTCACAAAGGGACTCTATAAGAGATAACAAAGGAGAAATTGCATCATATAGTACACAGAGGGTCTTTCTAAAATTATCTTTGTAAAAACCGTATCTTCCTCCAGTTGTATTTCTCACAGCAATTGCTTCTTTTCTATTCCT
>NW_028021623.1:0-666 GCF_054177405.1 Leptonychotes weddellii
AAGGTACAGAGATTTTCCATACACCTCTTGCCCCTACACTTGCTAAGTGCCCCCCCCCCTTATCATCATTCCCCACCAGAGTGGTACATTTGTTACAACTGATAAACCTTTATTGATGCATCATTATCCCCCAGAGTCCATTGTTTATATTTGGGTTCATTCTTGGTATTGTACATTCTGTGAGTTTAGACAAATATATAATGACATGTATCCACCATTATAGTGTCATATAGGATAGTTTTACTGTCCTAAAAATCTTTAATGCTCTGCCTATTTATCTCTCGCTCTCCCCAACCCCTGGCAACCCCTGGTCTTTTTGCTGTCTGTAGTTTTGTCTTTTCCAGAATATCATATAGTTGGAATTATACAGTATATAACCTTTTCAGACCGGCTTCTTTCACTTTAGTAATATCCATTTAAAGTTTATCCATGTCTTTTGATGGCTTGATAGCTTATTTCTTTTTTCTTTTCTTTTTTTTTTTTAAAGATTTTATTTATTTATTTGAGACAGAGAGAATGAGAGACAGAGAGCATGAGAGGGAGGAGGGTCAGAGGGAGAAGCAGACTCCCTGCCGAGCAGGGAGCCCGATGCGGGACTCGATCCCGGGACTCCAGGATCATGACCTGAGCCGAAGGCAGTCGCTTAACCAACTGAGCCACCCAGGC
>NW_028021624.1:0-666 GCF_054177405.1 Leptonychotes weddellii
GTCCCATCCCTGCAACAGTCTCCTCCTTGTCTGTCAAAAGCCTTTCCAGATCCAAATCCTCATGTAAGACTCTGGCCCTGTAGCTATTTTGGGGTGCCGTGTACCCTTGGCCTTTCCCTCAGGCCGGAGCGGGAAAAGAGAACATGCTTAAAGGATAGCAGAGGGAGAAAAAGAGCAAATATCAGCCAGTTCCAGAGCCTCACACTTTGTAGGGTTTTCAAAATAGTAATGTTTACATGGCTTCCTTTCTAGGGCTCTTCCTTCTCTCCTCCAACATGGAGGGGCTTGGTGGATGTGGGGTGCGCTGCCCTAGGCCTCTTTGTTTCAGCAGGAATGTCGGGATGCCAAAGGGCGAAGAATGAACAAAAGGCCTTTTGTGTGCCCAACAGAATCTCCTTGGAACCCATAAATACCCAAATATCCTTAAAGGGCTCAGAAATTAATCCATATTGGCGCCTTGCGCATTCATACTCCTCGTATAGTTTCATACACTCACACACACACACACACACCCCTGTGGGGTAGTTTTTATTAGCCTCATTTCAAGATGCAGACATTGAAGTTTGCAATGCTAAGTGCCTTTTGCTGGGTCACATAGCTGGTAAGGGGTGGAGCCTCGACCGAATTTAGTTCTGAGTCCAGAGTCTGCGTGCTTTCGTTTTTTTT
>NW_028021625.1:0-666 GCF_054177405.1 Leptonychotes weddellii
GTGGTGTACACAGCTATGTGTGGGCCCTGGAGGAAGAATCCAAACCTAGGGTCAGTTTCATAAAGGGAGGTCAAGCCAGTAGAGGATGAGCAGAGGATCTGGAAGGCCTGCTGGCTCTTTGCCTGCTGCATGCTGTGGGTTCTGAAGGACTCCCTGAGCTCAAAGGGTGGGCCAGAGAACACCAGCTTCTGAATCCCCCAGAAGCTTGTTTAGAGTACGCACAAACCTGGGCCCAGGCCTTTGGAATGAGGATCCGAGAGAGCCCAGACCTCTGTGTGTGTAAAATTCTCAGGCATTCCTTGTGCACGTGTTTTGAGAACCGCAACTCCGAAGTCGAGTGTGTGCTTGACACTCTCCTGGGAAGTCCCAAACCCCCTGAACCCATAGGGCTGAGCCTCGTCTGCACCGCAGAAATCTGTGGGCTGTGAGGGGGCTAAAGCTCCCCAGGTACTGAGGTCACCCAATCTAACAAATAGAGTTTGAACGGGGTGAATATCGGACTTTGACTGTCCCAGTATCGTGTATAGATTTAGCAAAATGCTCTTATGCTTTTCCAGTGAAATCACACATCTAAAACCAATTACTTAATGACACAGTTTAAGCCCAAATAACAAGGCCAATCTGCCAGTTACTATAATGTGCCAAATCCTCTTAATATTCCAAACA
>NW_028021626.1:0-666 GCF_054177405.1 Leptonychotes weddellii
GGTCTGGGCAGGCGTCCCCCTTGTGGAGGTGCTCAGACAGGTGCAGGCTAGGGGAGAACTGCGAGGTGGGTTCATTTGTAAGCCAAGGGGTGTCAAAGGCTCAGAAAGTTCTGTAAATGCTCTCGTGGATTAAATTAGCCTTGAGCTATTTTATATGCAGAAAAGCATAGGGAAAGGAATCCGACTCAAATAAGAGAATATTTCATTTCTACAAAACAGTGTATCTTACTTGCTTTTCTTCTCTATAACTATTAAGATCATGATTTTAGTGGCAATCATCATTTATAAAAAGGAACTTTATCCTAGGGGCACCTGGGTGGATCAGTTGGTTCATGATTCCAGGGTCCGGGGATGGAGCCCGCATCAGGCTTCCTGCTTGGCAGGAAGCCTGCTTCTCCCTCTCCCTCTGCTCCCCCTGCTCGTTCTCTCTCTCTTTTCTCTTTCTGTCAAATGAATAAATAAGTAAAATCTTTAAAAAAATTTTTTTAAAAAAGGAACATTATCCTAAATATGATCATTAAAGATACAACATATTTTCTTACTAATTGTCTTATCTATAATCCCCTCTTATAGAAGGTAGAAATAAAAACCATAGCCATTCAGGAATTCCCAATGCCTACTACCAGACACTTTTCCAACTTAAGTCCAATAAATTTATTTAATGAT
>NW_028021627.1:0-666 GCF_054177405.1 Leptonychotes weddellii
TAGAAATAAAAGGTATGAATAAGAAAAAAAAAAAAAAAGGAACGAGCTATTGATGCATACCACAAGTTGCAATACAAAATGCTGCAGATTCTGATTCCATTCATCTACCTTTCTTGAAATGACAAAATTATAGAAATGGAGAACAAAGGAATAGTTGCCAGATTTAAGGCAGAAAGCGGGTGTGTCTATAAAAAGGCAAAATGAGGGATCCTTGTGGTACAGGAGATGTCTATATCTTGACTGTATGAATGTCAACATCTTAGTTGTGATATTGTACTATTAGATGTTACCATTGGGGTAAACTAGGTAAAGGGTACAGAGCTTTCTGTATTATTTCTTACACCTGCATATAAATCTACAAATCTACAAGAATCTCAAAATAAAAGGCTTATCTTTTAAAAAAGTTTTTAAAAGTTCCAAGAGGGAGACTGATAAAAATTTTTACCAGGTGTGGCAAAGATTGTTAGTACCCACTCTCCCTTTCTTCTTACTCCCCATATCCTATATATTGGGGGCTGCAATATGTCTAATTAATAAAATTACATTTCCCAAGTTCCTTTTCAGATGGGGATGATGAATGAGTTTTAAGCAGAAGTCATTTGGAGGAGCTTCTAGGAAGCCTCTTTCAAGGTGCCTGGAACGTGTATGCAATGACTGGAGCTACAG
>NW_028021628.1:0-666 GCF_054177405.1 Leptonychotes weddellii
GAACTTGTGATAGGAACAGACTCCTGGGGAGTCTACCAGTTACCCAGCCATGCACGGAGAGCTGCGGGTAGGGTCCCTACGGCAGCTTCTAGCGTGTTCCGGGGGAAGAGAGCCCGGGCACTCAATTCCAGGAACAGGCCATAACCGGGGACTGACCCCAACCAACAGGAAGCATGTGTCACGCACAAGGCCGGAAAAGCAGTGTGTATCAGCTCCCTGGTCACCTAAGACGGACACGGGGCTTCCACCTCGCTGCGGGAACCACGCACCTGCCGTGAGAGCCCAGGGGCTCGGGCACTAAAGCGTCACCCGCCACATCATAAACCAAGCAGCCACAAGCCATTGGGACCATCTGAACAAACATGGTTCTATATGGTGGCCAGACTTCTCCCCCTCCGAAGTGCAGGGATGGGGAGGTGGGTGGAGCGGGTGCTTCACACGACTGCACCTGACAAGTGACCACCTCAGCCCACTCCACGTAGCTTGTGTGTGTTTCTCGTGTGGAGATCATCTCAGCAAAGCCCACTCCAGGCTCCACAATGCCCCACGTTGTCCTCTGCAACCTGTGTCCAGGCCTTGGGGGTAGGGGTGGAGGCTGAGGGTTTCAGACCACCCACAGTCTTGAGCTGCGGTGGGCGGGGAGGGGCCTAGTAGGGAGGGGGTCAT
>NW_028021629.1:0-10984 GCF_054177405.1 Leptonychotes weddellii
GTTGAATCACAGACCTGTACCTCTGAAACAAATAATACATTATATGTTAAAAAAAAGAAGATAGTAGGAAGGGAAAAATGAAGGGGGGCAAGCTGGCGGGGGGAGACGAACCATGAGAGACTACGGCTATGAGAAATAAACTGAGGGTTCTAGAGGGGAGGGGGGAATGGGGGATGGGTTAGTCTGGTGATGGGTATTAAAGAGGGCACATATTGAATGGAGCAGTGGGTGTTATTCGCAAACAATGGATCATGGAACACTTCATCAAAAACTAATGATGTAATGTATGGTGATTAACATAACACAATAAAAAATAAATAAAAAGTATATGTAAGAAGATAGAATTAAAAAAAAAAGAAATACTCTAAAAATCTCCTTACTTCTTAAACATAGCAGAATTTTTCCCCCATGGTATTAGAAAAACATGTTCTAGGATACAAGAAGTTGAGGAAGCCACCCAACCAGCCTTTCCTTTTCCCCTTTTCCAAAATTCATCTTCATTAAAAAAAAAAAAACATAGGTTAGAAAACAGGAAAACAGGTGTATGCCAGGATCAGACAGAAGGGGTCATAGAGAACTTCTGAGACTAGAAAGGAAGACAGTTGGGTATGGCCCCCCACCTCAAAGTCTGCCAAATCTGTGGATAAATTTTTCCCTATTTAAGAGTTTATGAAACTTCTAACTCAAGAAAGAAAATTCAATTTGTGCTTAAATCTTCTCAGTAAGCCCTACTCAGTCAGCCCCATTTAATGGAGTTCATTATCCGTTGTTCAGTTCTATGTAGGATTCCTCTTCTCATCGAGAAACAGAAATTGAGTGTAGTAATTAGAATTGAGAGCTGAGTTAGGAAATATAGATGTATACTTAAAAGGAAGTATTTTATTGTGCTGGTCAGTGGTACGTGAATTATTAAAGATGTAAAAATGAATATCATATAGGCTAGCCCCAAAAAGCACATGTAAGATTAATTTTAGGAATTGATATTTTAGGCCAAATTCAAAACTCTTTCTAATTCCCTCAACAGAAATTTAGTTCCCTATAAGAACCCTATCCTTGATAAATTATGTTTTGTGTGCCTCCCTAGATTTCCAACTATATATATTTTTATAATCTTCAGTGGGAAACTGAAGGATACAGATAAAGTTCCCTCCCTTCTTCCAGTTTTAAGTCATGACTTTGGATGAAAAAGGTATCAGCTGGAAAAGAAGGACTAACCTTGAAATAGGGTCAGAGATGAGGACTTGGTCTTGTGGACCTGGCATGTAAGAATGAAGGTCTCAAGATCAGAATCTTGGGTAGCCTCTATTCAGAGAGGGCAGAAGGAGGAAAAGGAGCCACAGAAAAAGAGTCCCAAGAGATGTGCAAGAAGAATTAGGAGAGTATATCGTTCCAGGTGTCAAGGCATTTCAAGGGGCAGGAAGTCAAAGGCTCAGAGAGATATCAGGGAATGAAAAATAAAATTACACTGATTTCAACAGCTTAGAGGTCACTTTAAGAGAGAAGCTTCTGTAGAGTGAGTACCAAGGGCCAAAGGAACCAGGATAAAGTGCAGAGTAGGAAGCTGATCAGTCATGACTGCTAATACTGTCATTTCATCTCTCAGAAGTGGAGGGATAATGATGATTATAATAATAACCACCACTTATTGGGTTATTCCTACATGCCAATAACTGTGCTGAGTATTTTATACCTATTATATACTCATTAATTCAACAACTGTCTATTAAGAACCTCTACCTCCAAAATGCATCCCAATTCCATGCACTTTCATCATCCCTACTGTGGCCAAACCAGTCTAAATTCCCTCTCCTCTTGCTCCAACTACTCCTATCTACAGCAGTAAACAAGATGTTTAACTCAAATTAGATCTAATATTTTTTTAAAAACCTTCCAATGACTTTCAACTTCACTTACATAAAATTCAAAGTTCTCCAAAGTTTGTGTGCTCTGGTCCCCACATTTCTCTCCAACCCCATATCCCACTCATCTCCTCTTTGTTCCTGATGATCTAGCTACACTGGCCTTCTTATCATTACTTGAATGTACCAAATTCATTCCTGAAGGTGAAAAATTTAGAAGTCAAGGTAAATAAGCAGAGATGGACTACATGAATGGTACTAGGAAGGCCACAATCCAGAATGATACGAAGTTTTTTAGTCATTCAGTTTCCTAAGTCGTATTGAAGCATGGTGGGTAAGAAGTCAGCTCCTGATATTGGGTATTCTGGATTCAAATCCTGGCTTGACTACCCACTGGCCATCTGATGTTGATAACCTACTTAATCTCTCTAAGCCTATTTCTTCATCAATAAAATGGATCAAATAATAGAACCCCTATAGAGAAAATAATCTCTCTTATGTTACTGAGAATATTCAATGAAAAAAAAAATGTAAGTAAAGCACTCTGTATATATGCCTTGCTGTAAATATTAGCTATTAGAATGCATTCAATAAGTACTGGGCACAGTTCTAGGCTGTGTGCCAAACAGAGAAAATGATATTTGCCCTCTTGAAGCTTTCATTTCATATTTTTAATGTGGAGAAGGTATTTTTAAACACTATGTGCAATAGAAAAAAGAAAACATTAAGTTTATGATCAGCTCCCTGAGGTAAGAAGATGTTATAATGTTCCTAGATGTCAGAGAAAATGCTGAACTCAGTTTTATTTGTCAAGAAGCATATTTTATTTTCAAAGGACAGAAAATTGATTGAGATTACTTGATGTTCAAGACCCATTCATCTGTTGAAGACTATGTGACAGGCACACAGTGCAAAGGTGACCAAGAAAAAAGAGCTCCACTTTAAGGAACTCACAATCTGAGTATGAGGATAACTTGACCAGTAGAGATGATTGCGTTTTCCCCACTTCTTCCTACCTTCATATGAAAAATACCTAGAGGGGAGGCAACTGCAAGCTCAATTCAAGATAGCAGCAGAGCCAGCTGCCTGAGACATGTCAGGGTGGTTTGTACAAAACAGTCACAAAACAAATGTTTTGAATGAGCAATATTGAAAAAGGTAAATGCAACAATAAACTGCAACAGAAGTATTACAGCACGAATACAAGGAAAGTAATAATTCCACAAGGATCTGCATTAGTCTATTACATCTGAAATATCATATGCGGTCTTGTACAACTTGTTAAAAAATAAAGTGGTATTGTTATTTTGCTTTTCATATTATAAAAGCAATATATTCTCATTGTAAAAAATTGGGGAAGCATAGGAAAGCTTAAGATAGAATACTGAAATTGTTTACTGGTAACCACTGTAAATTATTTCCAGGTACTACACTTTCTAATCTCATTAATTCAATTCATATTTATTGAGTACCTGCAATATGCCTATGATTCTAACAGAAATCATGTTAGACACGGTGACACAGTGGTAAACAAGAGGTGTAGTCCTTGACCTCAGGGAGCAGGGCCATGGGAGAGACAAATTTGTGAGCTAGCAGCTACATCTGTAACAGAATGCCCAAGACAATCACAGGTGTGGAAATCATGTTATTTGAGAAATAACTTAGTTGAAGGAAGTAACTCTGTTTCATTGGCAGAAGAGAAAACCAAAGAGAAATTTTATAACTGTCTTCAAATATTGAAGGGAACAAATAAATAAGAAAGACTAGGTTTGATTATATTATATGAGAAGACAAAATGAAGATAATGTATGGAAGTTGCAAAGAGACAAATTTGATTCAGTATAAGAAAGAATTTTCTAGTAACTGGAGTGGATCAAAATGGTTACAGGCTTTTTTTTTAACAGTGGGGATTTCTTCACCCCAGAATTGGCAAGGCTGGATGGCCATCATCAGGAAGGCTAGAAGGATAGATGCAAAGCAGGGTTTGGACCTTTATCTTCTTTTAGGAAAGGAAAACTCAGAAGCAAAGTATCAATGACTTACATAAAAGTAATCAAAATCTCAGACATTGGGAAATAGCACTAGATAGAGTAACCCTGGTTTTGGTTTTGCCTGTTTGCTTTATCTCAGGGTATGAGGACTTTCTTTTTCTTACCCTGAGACATGAAGTACACGGTGAGATTATATTCTAATTTCAAATTCTGAGATTCTATGGTGATATGATGACATTGGGATTACCAAATTATAGTGCTTTATGCAAGTTAACTTGGGGTAAAAGAAGAAGATGGCCTAAGGTTAGGACGGGTAATACTTTGGGGCACCTGGGTGGCTCAGTCAGTTAAATGACAGACTCTTGATTCAGGCTCAGGTCATGATCTCAGGATTGTGAGATTGAGCCCTGTGTTGGGCTCTGTGCTGAGTGTGAGCCTGCTTGAGATTCTCTCTCCATCTCCCTCTGCTCCTGCTCCCCACCCTCACACTGTCATGTGCTCTCTCTCTTAAAAAAAAAAAAAAGATGGGCAATACATAGATTGTTGGAATGTAGGCACTATGTCTCGAGTGGCTGAAGCCATTTTGAGGGCATAAGACAATGAGCATAAAGAAAAGGCCAAAAGATTTTCCCTAACTACTGAACCAATACTGAGATCCACCTCCCAGTGAAATAAGACTCAAGCAGCAGTGTGTATTTTTGAGTTGATAATCTGTATTTTGTTCTCTCTAATCTTTCTTCCATCCCCATTTCTAGCAGGTAATAGACTTTGCATTTCGTTACCATGGGAGATTTACAGGCTAGAAAACAAAAGTCCCTTGAAGTCACCTGCTCTTTCTGTTTTTAGAAAAGCCCTAGACTGTTGAAGAGATTGTGCCAGGTGAACAGGAGGAGGAGGAGAGAAGAGACCGTGATTCTGACAGGCTGAGGGAGAAAATAGTGAGCTCACTTCAAAGTGGACAGGAGATGAAGGCTGGTGGGTCACGAGATTCCCTTTATGAGAAAAGGCAAGATACTAGAAGGAAAAACTGCACAGTCCACTGACTCCTGAGCAGCAAATTCCTAACCTCCCAAGGATTCCTGGCTCTAATCGTGGGGTAGAAGTGATGTCTGAACCTGAAGAAACCACACTGCATGAGATCACAGTGCCCAATTAGTGACCTATAGGGGCCACAGACCAGGCATCCTCGTGTCTGGCTGTGGATAGAACTGCAGGTCATTGGCACTTCCCCAAGGCGGGTGTGAGGGACTAGGAGCTCAGCAAAATGAGGATTTAGCACCAGATTTAAACCAATGCATAGAAAATTTAAATACACTATTTCTTGCATACCTGAGTCTGTGGGCCAACTCATCAGAACTCCCACCCATCCTGCCTGATTTATCTGTTTTAGTTTCAACATCTCACAAAATCATTCCCTTGTTGTGAAATATGCATGGTACCTTTCCTCACACAACTCTAGTTTACATTTGCTTGCCTCAAATTGATATTTCTTACATTTTTGGAGGTGAAAGTTCTCATGTGTACCATAACAAAATGCTCCCCAAAATGCACATACAGAACATTTCAAACAATTTCAGAGGTACATACATCCCCTGAATATCTCTCTCTCTTTCTGTGTGTGTGTATGTATGTTTCACTCCCTGTCAGTCACAAATTCAATGCATCTTCAGCTTACTACCTACATATGAGCAACATCTAGGATGAGCAATGTCTAGGATGCCCACTGTAGCTGACTCTGCTCTTCACATAGATAAGAAACCCATCTAACATCTGATATTGTATGGCAACCCTAACACATGGCTACAAATTCCTGAACATTCCTCCCATCAACGGGTGAAGTCTATGCTTCCTGCCCTTGCCTTTGGGCAGGCTTGTGACTGCCATAATAAAGTACAAGGGAAGTAACGCTCTGTGACTTCTGAAGCCAGGTCATAAAATGCCGTGCAGCATCTGCCTTTTGCTGCTGGAACACCTGCTCTTGCAGGCCCAAGCTGCCATGTAAGTAGGACAACTACCCTGAGGTCACCATGCTCTGAGGAAGCTCCAGCCACAGGGAGAGCCACGTGTATTTATTCCGGTTGAGAGTTCCAGCCAAGCCCAACATTTGAGGCACCCCAGCCCAGGCACCAGATATGTGTGAAGAAGTCTCCAGATGAGGGGCACCTTGGTGGCTCAGTCATTAAGCGTCTGCCTTCGGGTCAGGTCATGATCCCAAGGTCCTGGGATCGAGTCTCACGTCAGGCTCCCTGCTTGGCAGGAAGCCTGCTTCTCCCTCTCCCACTCCCCCTGCTTGTGTTCCCTCTCTCGCTTTGTCTTTCTCTATCAAAAAAAATCAATAAAATCTTTAAAAAAAAAAAAAAAGAAGTCTCCAGATGATTCCAGCCATCAGCAATTCAAGTCACCCCCCTCCCCGCCCCCATTGTTTGAGCCTTCCTAGCTGAGTCTCAGACACCTAAAAGCAGAGATAAACCATCTCCTCTGTTTCCTGTCTGAATTCCTGACCCACAGAGTCAGTGAGCATAATAAAACAGTTGTTTTTAGACACCACAAAGTTTGGAGGAATTTGTTCTGCAGCGACGGATAACTGAAACACTGGCCGGCCATGACAGAGACTAGAAGACAGCAGACTAACACAACAAAGTGAACAGACATGTCCTGAACATTATCTCAAAAACCCAGCCAGATTTTAAGTTGGCTGAGCTGAGAATCAATTTTTTTTAAAAGCAACATATGATGAAAAATGAGAAATTAGAGTCCCCATGTTAAGCACAGTGTGGGTCAGTTATAGGCTAATTGCATGCCAATAAGGGGATAGGGAATTGGAGGGAGAATGTGCCCTGGGACATGAGTTATTGGATGAAAGGAAGAGAAACATTGTGTGGAAAAAAGGAGCAAAAGATCTCAAAAGATTCCAGTGTTTAGGAACTTTGCCAGCAGCTTCTAACCTTGTGAAGGTTAACCTTCTAGTTAATATCTCTGTGCAACATAAAGGGTGAAACTCAAGTTAAATTGACCTGCTTTTGATCACATGTTCATGATGAGTCTTTAGGTCTAGCAACTCGCTACGCGCGCGATGTAGATCGAATTTTATTTTACTAAAAAAGGAATCCTACAATTATAGTTACAGATATTTTGAGGCTTGTCAAAATTATGCGGGCATAAGCACAAATTACAATGAACAATCACAGAGAAAGGTATTGCAAAAGAGGGTTTACAATGTGATTTTGCTCATGATGGAAAGTTTTTTCACTTTTTCAGTGTGGCCTTCCTTTCTTTTTCTTAAGAAAGCACAGTATTACCAATGTCTCTTTGCCCACTGAGGAAGGGTCTAGGGGTGACATTTCTCACTGTTGCTTTGAATCAACTACAAAGTTTCACATTTTGTAAGTTCAGTGGGATTCAGATAAGGTCCAACAAGAGATGTTTATATTTCCAGGACCGTTTATTTTGCCGTAAAATGATAGAATATATCCTTAGCTCAACCATAAGATAGCCTTCCATCTCACCCTTGCTATGACTCAAAAAACTCAATTATCACAGTGTTTGATACGGGTCTGGGTCAGCTCTGTAGTTACCGTTGGACTTACAGTTCTAGTAGGTTCCTCAAATAAACTCTGATCTTTCTAAGGGCAGAGTTAAAGCTTATTTCTTATGTTATCACTTTAAAAAATGTATCACATACTTGGCTAGAGGATGAGAAGAGATGGTAAAGATAGGCATTAAAATGACCATGGCTCCCCCTGTTCTAGGGTGCCCTCATTCTTTCCAACCCTTTTACACGGCATTAAAATCTATTTATTAACTCTCCCAGGAAATGGATCTCATTAGATTAAGGTCCTCGAATACAAAACAAACACTACACAGGATACTATTGACACTAGAAAAGTCACTGTTTATCTGAATTCAAATGTAACTGAGCATCCTGTATGTTTATTTTCTGACAACCCTACAGGTAGTATTACTGGAAGAACTGTTCTTTCTTCTGTGAACCCCTCCCAGCCCTCCTGGGAATAGCTAGGATTTGACACTCATACTGTTAGCACAGAGCTATATCTGAAGATCAAACAAGGGCCATCTATCTCACACATATACAAAAATTTAGTGTCTGGGTTTCATAGAGACAGTGGTGTTTTCTGAACTGCCTCGGTGTTTATGTCCTCCTACACATGCATGTGCGTGCACACACAAGCGCGCGCGCGCACACACACACAGTTAATAAGCACATGTTCCTCTCACTTTCCTCCAACAAGATGGAGCAGATCATGGAAGTGGGAAGAAAACCTCTCCTCTAGGTCCCAGCACAAGGGCCCTGCTGCAACCACCAGCCAGGCCCCGCGAGGCTACCCTGCCATCAGCTGTTTTGCTGAATGAGTCTGCTTAATGGACCGCAGTAGCATGTGATTGAACATCTCCATAAATAAAATCTGACTTATTCTGAAACATAAAAAGGGAACAATTTGTGTTACCGCAAGATTTCAACTCTCCTCTTGCTACAGTTTTTCTCACACGAGGTAGAGAATACCTCCCGTCCACGCTGGGTCATCTTCACCAGGTTAGTCTCCCAAAGGTCCAGCTGCTGGCTCAGGCCAATCTCTTGGATTAGTACTTCTCTGTATTACACTTCTGTTGCACTTGGAAGTAGAAAGAATGAACAGCCCTCTAGTCTAAACCTCAGATTTTACAAATGGGACTTCTGAAGCCTGGCGGGGATATGGTACACTGAGGTCACAAAGGTAATTAGCTGTCAATACTGGACAAGGTGCCATCTTCCGACCTTGCACTGTTCCTTCCAGCACCTGTGCCTCCCTCAGCAACTCAGCTCTATCAACTAAAACAGAGTTGATCAAGTCCAATCCTAGAAAAATAATTCCTGCTGTGCAGTCTTACAAGAAATTGCTTTACAAAGCAGATTATTACAGTTGACTCTTGAACAACATGGGTTTGAACTGCACAGGCTCACTGATATGCAGCTTTCTTTTCAATAAATATACAGTACTGTAAATGTATTTTCTCTTTCTTATAATTTCTTTAATAACATTTTCTTTACTTTAGCTTATTTATTGTAAGAATATAGGATATAATACACATAACACACGAAGTATGTGTTAATCGACTGTTTATGTTATCGGTAAGGCTTCTGGTCAACAGTAGGCTATTATTAGTTACGTTTTTAGGGAGTCAAAAGTTATATGGATTTTCTACTGCATGAGAGTTGGTGCCCCTAATCGCGGCATTGTTCAAGGGTCAACAGTAATTTGCCCGTTTATTAGAAAGAATGACCTCCCTTATGGGATAAACAATACTTTTTATCTAGACCAGTTGATAAACTTTTTGGGTGAAGAGCCAAATAGTAAATGCTTCAGGATTTGTAGCCATACAATCTCTGTATTTCCACTTCCAATACACTTCCACTCTCCCACCAAATTATTTAATTAATGGCTATTTAAAATCTCCTTATGTGGCAGCCACAGAGAAGCCCCCACAAAAACCTCCCTATACATGAGAAACATATCTCATTAAAAGCCTTCAGCTCCAATACTCTTGGGTCCACACAGAGGCAGCATTTGCACCAAGACCACATTTTTTAAGGCTATTCTCAGTAACTAAACATGATGAGGGTACCAACCATAATGGACCATTCCCACACGATATTACTTGAAAGCAAGGGTCAGTAAATTTTTTTCTCTAAAGAGTCAGGTAGTAAATATTCTTAATTTTTCCAGCTATACACTCTCTGTTGCAACAACTCAAATCTGCCATTTTATCATGAAAGCAGCCATAAAAGATATATAAAAGAATGGGTGTGACTGTATTCCAATAAAACTTTATTTACAGAACAAGGTGGTAGGCTGGATTTGTCCCATGAGCCATAGTTTGCCAATCCCTACTCTAAGGGGTGGGAGGACTTAGTTCAGGAACTCCCCACTGACCAGCTAAAAATTTTTCAGAACTGTGCTACAGTCTGAGGCTCTTCCTATCCAATCTTTCCAACCTTCTCCCCTTTCACAGTGTCAGACCTGTCTACTCCTGCTCTTCCTGCCTACTCCTCCTTCTTCCTCTTTTATTCTTCATGGGCATTTCAGCCAATAAAATTTCTTGCACATCAATCCTCTGTTGGTATCTTCTACTCTGAAAACACAACTGGCATGCTTTGTGTTTATTTCAAATGTGACTGACTGCCAGGAGATTCTGTGTAAATGATGAATAGAATGAGACATGAAGTAAAAATTGCTGCATTGGTCCTATTCAAAAGAAAAAAAATAGCTAAAAACAAAATGATATACTCAAGTCAAATATACCATAGGGTGGAAAAGAGGGACAAAGTATGATGTAATGGAAATCACAGTGGACTGGCCTCAGAAGATCTGAAATAAGCTCTCACTTTTGCCATTTTCTGGCCCAATAGTCTTTAACTTTTTAAGCTCAGGAATGGGTTAATCCTGCTTTGCCCACCTCAAAGGATTGTTGAGAGAACATATGAGAAAGCATGTCACTGTCATTCAAGACACCGTATTTGGCACCACATTTAAATTATGGCACCTCTTTTTATCCCCAGTCAGGTCCACAGCATTTCACTGAGAAGTTGAATTGTTGATTTTTGAGACAATACAAGATCAGTCCATGTAAAAGGAGAGCAAAGCTTATGCATAATTCAAATAAGTTGTTCTGGCTGTTGTCCTTGGTTGAAATATGAAGATAATGCAGCCTACACTGCAAGCTTAATTCCCTCACTGACCAATTGATTGTGAACTAAGGACAAATGAGGCATCGCTCAACTACATCAGTATCTCCTTTTCCAAAGGGAACAAACTGTCACCATTACAGGATTAAATATTCAAAATGTTTCTCCTGTTTACACTGGACTAGGAATATTGTCTTCTAATCCCAAACACAGCCCCACCACTGCCAGGATCAGGCCCCAGATTCTCACTGACTCTTCAGACTGAAATGGATTGGTATTCACTCCCCAGATATGAAAGGAGGCAAGAGAAATAACTGAAAATCTTCTCAGGTTTGTATTTTATTAGAACAGGGAGGCACAGAAGGCAACTATAAGAGCAGTTCTGCACCTGTGTGAGCTTCAAAAGTCAACACTGGTGTATTGGGCAGGCTACATAAAATAACTCTCTTGTC
>NW_028021630.1:0-665 GCF_054177405.1 Leptonychotes weddellii
GAATAGCGGGTGGAATCAACATACTGTTTTGGTGTGGCAGTCCATAAAGTCTCTTCTGCAGACCCCTGGGGGGCCCTGAGACTTTTCTGGAGTTCATGGGGTCAAAATTATTTTTATAATTACAACCAAGTGTTATTTGCCTCTTTCACTTTGTTGACTTTTGCACTGGCAGAACCGCCAGTGTCTCTACACTAAGGCCACTGCACCAAACACCATCTCTACACACTTGCAATTTTTTTAAAAAATGGATTCCATTAAGAATTTCCTTTGTGGGGGCGCCTGGGTGGCTCAGTTGGTTGAGCGACTGCCTTCGGCTCAGGTCATGATCCTGGAGTCCCGGGATCGAGTCCCGCATCGGGCTCCCTGCTCGGCGGGGAGTCTGCTTCTCCCTCTGACCCTCCCCACTCTCATGCGCTCTATCTCATTCTCTCTCTCAAATAAATAAATAAAATCTTAAAAAAAAAAAAGAATTTCCTTTGTGAAACAAGGGCGCTTGGGTGGCTCAGTCAGTTAAGCATCTGCTTTCAGCTCAGGTCATGATCTCAGAGTCCTGGGATCAAGCCCCACATGGGGCTCCTTGCTCAGCAGGAAGCCTGCTTCTCCCTCTCCCTCTGCCCCGCCCCCCTCCCCCGCTCTCTCTCTCTGTCAAATAAATAAATAAAATC
>NW_028021631.1:0-665 GCF_054177405.1 Leptonychotes weddellii
GTCTTTTCCCTATTGGATATTCTTTCCTGCTTTGTCAAAGATTAGTTAACGATAGAATTGAGGGTCTATTTCTGGGCTCTCTATTTTGTTCCATTGATCTGCATTTCTGTTTCTGTGCCAGTACCATGCCATCTTGATGATCACAGCTTTGTAATAGAGCTTTAAGTCAGGTGGTGTGATGCTCCCAGCTTTGGTTTTCTTTTTCAACATTCCTCTGGCTATTCAGTCTTTTATGGTTCCATACAAATTTTTGGATTGTTTGTTTCAGCTCTGTGAAAAATGCCGATGGTATTTTGATAGGTATTGCATTGAATGTGTATAGACATTTTCACAATATTTATTCTTCCAGTCCATGAGCATGAAATGTTTTTCCATTTCTTTGTGTCTTCCTCAATTTCTTTCCTAAGTGTTCTATAGTTCTAGAGTACAGATCCTTTATTTCTTTTGTTAGGGTTATTCCTAGGTATCTTATGTTTTTTTATTGTTATGTTAATCCCCATACATTACATCATTAGTTTTAGATGTAGTCTTCCATGATTCATTGTTTGTGCATAACACCCAGGGCTCCAAGAAGAACGTGCCCTCTTTAATACCCATCACCAGGCTAACCCATCCTCCCCCCGCTCCCCTGTAGAACCCTGTTTGTTTTTCAGAGTCCATCGTCT
>NW_028021632.1:0-665 GCF_054177405.1 Leptonychotes weddellii
GGTGGAGGAGTAGGGGACCCTATTTCAACTGGTCCCCAGAATTGAGCTGGATATCTACCAGACCATTCTGAGCATCCACGAAACCAGCCTGAGATGTAAGAAGATCTGGATCTCTACAAACAGAATATCTCAGGCAGTTGGTTTTGAGGTACGAAGTGGAGAGCTGTGATCCTGAGGGCAGATATCAGAGGATAAACGGTGGTGGGAGGGTGCCTGGACGTGGGGATCCTACACCACGGGTGAGTGACAGCCTCGCCCGCTGCGGATGGGGCACAGACTCGCAGACCTGTAGCGTCGGGAAAGAACTTTAGGGCAGCCCCCGGGGTGGAAAACCAGACCAGCAGGGTCACGCACACACAAACTGCAGCCCCCTGGACAGAAACCGGAGCCACGGTCACGTGCACGTGAACTGCAGCCTCTGAGATGGAAACCCGGTGCACTGGCGTCCAACGGTGAACTGCAACCCCCGGGGTGGAATCCCTGAGCGGTGGAGTCGCGCAAACGCCAACTGCAGTCCCCGGGACAGGACCCCAAGCCGTGGAATTGCACACGCGCGCATGCGCGCGCGAACTGGGAGCGGCTGGTGGTTTTAGAAGCACAAAGCACGTCCCCCGACCTGGAGGCAGGACTGGGAGTGCTGCAGAGGGGCGCACAACCCAGGATGC
>NW_028021633.1:0-665 GCF_054177405.1 Leptonychotes weddellii
TACCTTGCATAAAGGTTAAGGGGGCAAAACTGGATTAAAATCATCTAAGTAAAAATCTTTTGTCTACCATTTTATTGTTGATTGATCTGGGCAAAAATAATTTAATTGCTTTTTCTTTTTATTTCTTCATCTGTGCAATAAAGCTAATAATACTAGGAACACCCTTATTTAATTATAAAAAAAATAAATGAAGTATTGTAGCAAGAGCACTTAGCACAGTGGCCAACATATATTAAGTATTATTTATACATTTAATAAATGAAGGAAAAATACATCAAATTTTAAATTGTGGTAATGATAAAGATATGCAGTATGGAGATACGAATAATAAAAATAGTGGTACACAAAAAAATCCTATATGTTAGTACTACTTACTTAAGAAAATATATCTACTATTCATAAATATTTTACCTTTTGGGTACTACTTTTTATTTTCTAATTCTACCACTCAGAACAAAAATGAAAACTCAATGATGGCAGGGATTCTTATGTCATTTTTTTCCCTTCCATAGACTCTGACAATAGTAGATGTTCAATATAGTAGATGTTCAATATAGATTTATAAAATGACTGAAGAGAAATCTTGTTAGGTGAGCATTATAATTAGCCCCACTTTACTTAAATACAGAAAGATTAAGTGACTTGAACATAAATACATACTAACA
>NW_028021634.1:0-665 GCF_054177405.1 Leptonychotes weddellii
AGGGCTCCCTTGTACCTTCCCGCCTATACACTAGAGATGTTTCCACGGAAGCTCTAGCTGGGTTTGGACCTAGCTCCAGAGCCAGCCGGAAGCCCCCAGGCCTTGCTGCCCCAGGTGTGGTTGGTCCCGGAGCCCGCAGCATCAGCGGGCCCCGGGGAGCTAGTTAGGAATGCAGAACCTCAGGCCCTGCCCCAGACCCACTGGATCCGATTTCTCTGGCTCACCAGAGCGATGGGACTTCCCGAGGGTTTCTGGGCCAACGGTGGTCCCTGCCTGGGGCAACGTGGCCTCAAGGATGGACCCTCCCATGCCCAGGCTCAGGCCACGGAGGACAGAGCAGGGGGGTGGGGTGGGGGGGCAAACCAAGGGCACAGCAAGCCTTCAGCTTAGGTTTTCCCATATTCCAGGTGGGAGGCCAGGCCCAAGGGGCTCGGTCACTCGCAGGTCCACGCAGCGTCAGGCGCACAGTCAAGACACACAACAGCCCAGGAATGCAGGTGAGCCAGGGCGCCGCAGGCAGGGGTCATCCCTGCCTCGACAAGTTCCGTGAGCTTCACTGAGCGGCGGCCTGTGCGGGCCGAGTCCCGTCCTCGCGGGCAGTACCCGCGACTGTCTGGGTTCTCTTTCCCTTTGGCCCCAGAGAAGGAGCCCCCATGCAGAGTTGA
>NW_028021635.1:0-665 GCF_054177405.1 Leptonychotes weddellii
TGATCAGGTGGGGTCACGGATCCGAGGAGGGGTTCCCAGAGACAGGAGGGAGGGGGCAGGTCGGCCGAGGCCAGCAGGAAAAGCCCGTGGAAGGGGGCGGGACTCTGGGACCATGGGGCCCCTGCGAGGCCCATCAGAAGGATGGAGGCCAGGCGTTACGTGGAGGCTCGGGTCCATGGCTGGTGGAGCGGCTCCTGGGGGTCGGGCCCTCCACCTCCGCGCTGCCTTCGGCCTGATTCCTGTTGCTGCGTGGACCAGCCGACCCCGCAGCGGCGGCTCAGGCCGGGATGCTGAGCCGGGGGCTCCCGGGACGCCTGAGCTCGCGGTGGCCCCTGACTTCGAGGGTGTGCGGGGAGGGGTCCGTGCTGCTCGCCACGTGTGTGCGGATGAGCATGGTTCCCCCTCGGTGGACGCTTCCTGCACCTGCAAAGTCGTCCTCTGTGGTCCGCATCCGACTCCAAGTGGACGGTGTGTGAGGCCGCGTGGGTTCAGGGCGATCGCTAGACTCCCCGCCGGTAACAGTCCGCGGCTGAGCCAGGTGGGGCCGGCTGCTCTTGGGGCCATTGGTGGGGGGCTGTCGGTGGGGCCGGCTGGCTGCAGGCACGCGGGGGGAGGAAGCTCGGAGTCGTCAGGTCTTTCCTGGTTCGTCCGCCGCACGGTGGGTT
>NW_028021636.1:0-665 GCF_054177405.1 Leptonychotes weddellii
TGCTCTCTTGCTCGTGCTCTCCCTCAAATAAATAAAATCTTAAAAAAAAGAAAAAGAGGGCGCCTGGGTGGCTCAGTTGGTTAAGCGACTGCCTTCGGCTCAGGTCATGATCCTGGAGTCCCAGATCGAGTCCCACATCGGGCTCCCGGCTCCGCAGGGAGCCTGCTTCTCCCTCTGACCCTCCCCCCTCTCATGTGCTCTCTGTCTCTCTCATTCTCTCTGTCTCAGATAAATAAATAAAATCTTTAAAAAAAAAAAAAAAGAAAGGGTATATCAGGAACGCTAAGAAAAAAAAAAAAAAGGAACACAAAAAAATCACCCACTGACTGCTAAACCTGAACCAACTGTTTTAAGAAAAGGTACATTTGAGACATTTGCTATTCCTCAACTTGTAAAAGCGATGGTGGTGCTTTGAGGACACTTGGGGGTATAAGTCCATGTATAAAGCAATTGAGAATTGGCCTAGAGATCAAAAGGATATACCTCAAAGTCTTTTCCATCTTTTAGTTATCTTGTTCCATTAGGGTATGTTTCTGAACTTGGCACCTGGAATTAAAAGGCTGATTTTCTGCAATAAGAAATCCTTAAAAATACTTCCCTATCATAAGCATTTGAAGACATAAAGGAGAAAATTAGAATCACCCATAATCCACCAGTCAGACAAA
>NW_028021637.1:0-665 GCF_054177405.1 Leptonychotes weddellii
ACATCAAGCACCAAAACAGGTGATAAATCCACTTCTGCAAAATGCAGCTCCACCTTTCTCCCATTTGGCCCCGGGGGTTGTTTTACTATTTTATGAGTCTGGATGTAATTAGTCACAATTAAAATCTGAATTCTTTAAGTATATTTGCAGTCCAATTTCATCTGAGGCAATGAAAAATAAATAGCTCACAGTGACTTTATTACTTACGTTTCTCAGGTTTGGGGGTGGGGGCAGGATAATGAAAGAGGTGTCTTCACAGCATCCAATTGACATGCAGGATCTTCAGGGGATAGAGTGCCCACAGCTCAAGTTTATTTCACCTAATCTGTATAACAATGTATATACACTGTATAACCATGAGTCAGGGCAAGTTCCCTCTAAGAATACCTCAGAGGTCCTTTGTGAGCAGAGTTTACTTCACCTTCTGCGGGGGAGGAGAGGGCTGCTGTTGGAGACAACAGATATCCAAACTCCTTGTTACTTTCCTGCTTCCACTCTGAGCTCTGTTGCTGTTTGTTTCATTTATGTCTATCCCAAATGCCAAACGAATACCAGATACCTGCCTGAGATCTTGAACTATTTCTAGTCAATTCTTGGGAATCACAAATCTATGTTAAGCGTTATTGACACTGAAGACATAACCTTCTCCAGACATGGTTCTAAAT
>NW_028021638.1:0-665 GCF_054177405.1 Leptonychotes weddellii
AGGAAAGAAACTGAGGGTTGCTGGAGTGGTGGGGAGTGGGAGGGATGGGGTGGCTGGGTTATAGATATTGGGGAGGGTATGTGCTATGGTGAGCATTGTGAATTGTGTAAGACTATTGAATCACAGACCTGTACCTCTGAAACAAAAAATACATTATATGTTAAAAAAAAGAAGAAGAAGAAGAAGAAGGTGATAGCAGGAAGGGAAAAATGAAAGGGCAGAAATCGGAGGGGGAGAAGAACCATGAGAGACCTTGGACTCTGAGAAACAATCTGTGGGTTCTAGAGGGGAGTGGGGTGGTTGGTGGGTTAGCCTTGTGATGTGTATTAAAGAGGGCATGTACTGCATGGAGCACTGGGTGTTATATGCAAACAATGAACCATGGAACACTCTATCAAAAACTAATGTTGTAATGTATGGTGATTAACATAACCTAATAAAGCAAATAGATACACTTTGGTTCCAGGAAAACAAAAAACAAAACAAAACAAAACCCAGATGTCCGTCCACAGATGAATAGTTAAAGAAGATGTGGTACACAGACACACACATGCACACACACAGGAATATTATGCAGCCATCAAAAATGAAACTTTGCGATTTGCAATGACCTGGATGAAACTAGACAGTATTATGCTAAGTGAAATAAGTCAATCAGAAGGAGA
>NW_028021639.1:0-665 GCF_054177405.1 Leptonychotes weddellii
GCCAGGCTCCTTGCACCTCTGCCTCAGAGCATGCCTCTCTCCTGCCTGGGATATTCCCCCACCCCCGTCTGGAAGCTGGTTCTCATCCTTCAAGATTCCGGTCCCCATCTCCCTTTTCAGTGACACCTGCCCGGCCCCAGCATGATGGACGCGGCTCGTCTCCCGTGGTGACCTGCTGCCCAGGCTGCCCCTGCTTCCAGCTCGCAGCACACCCCCGGGCTTCCAGCTCACCGGCCACCCCCCGCGATCATCCGTGTCCCCACCAGTTTTGGGCTCACCTGCCCCCGCCGCGATCATCCGTGTCCCCGCCGGCTTCCGGCTCACCTGCCATCCCCTGCGATCATCCGTGTCCCCGCCGGCTTTGGGCTCACCTGCCCTCACCAGTGATCATCCGTGTCCCCGCCGGCTTTGGGCTCACCTGCCCCCACCAGCGATCATCTGTGTCCCCGCCGGCTTCCGGCTCACCTGCCATCCCCCGCGATCATCCGTGTCTCCCCCGGTTTTGGGCTCACCTGCCCCCACCAGCGATCATCCGTGTCCCCGCCGGCTTTGGGCTCACCTACCCCCACCAGCGATCATCCGTGTCCCCGCCGGCTTCCGGCTCACCTGCCATCCCCTGCGATCATCCGTGTCCCCGCCAGCTTCCGGCTCACCTGCCCCCCGCC
>NW_028021640.1:0-10982 GCF_054177405.1 Leptonychotes weddellii
GAACCATGAGAGACTATGGACTCTGAGAAACAAACTGAGGGCTCTGGGCGGCGGGGGGGGCAGGTTAGCCTGGTGGTGGGTATTAAAGAGGGCACATACTGAATGGAGCACTGTGTGTTATATGCAAACAATGAATCATGGAACACTACATCAAAAACTAATGTTATAATATATGGTGATTAACATAACATAATAAAATAAAATAAAGAACGTCCCAGTTCTCATTGGTCTGAGAATACAAATAAAGTCATTTCCACATTAATGTCTGAAACTCAGCAGTTTCTAGACCCTACACGTTTATAAGTAAATGAATCCCTTGCAAAATCTTTTTCAAAAAAAGTCTCTGGTAGCTAGCAAGAATTTCTCATGTGCAATCTAAGTCAATGCCTGAACCTGAGCTTTATAAACCACTGACTAATGACTCTTTCTCTCCAATGACTCCTCAGGTCCCTGAAACCTAGCCTCAGGGGTTGAACTCATCCATCCTGAGGCTACCAGACTTGACAGTATGTGGATCTTGATTTTTTTTAGAGTTTGATTTTTATGTTTGTTTGTTTATTTATTTATTTATTTATTTATTTTAGGCTGCCTGAGCTGCCATTTAAAAAATACCATAAACCAAGTGGTTTAAACAACAGAAATGTATTTTCTTACGGTTCTGGAGGCTGGTAAGTCCAAGATCAAGGTGCTGGCCAGTTCAGTTCCTGGTGAGAGCTCTCTTCCTGGCTTACAGACAGCCACCTCCTGGCTGTTATATGGTACTAAGTTGTTTATTCCTCATATAACGGAGAGAGAGACAGAGAGAGAGGACTTGCTCTGATGTCTCTTCCTCTTCTTATAAGGGCACCAATCCTAGGGGATTAGGGCCCCATCCTGTGACCTCATTTACCCTTATGATTTACAATCCCTGCCTCCAAATACAGTCACATTGGAGGTTGTGGCTGAGGGGGACACAAACATTCAGTCCATAACACAGACCACATTTGGAAGTGGCAATTTGAAGTGACTTTGGAATTTGAAATGGCAAATGAAAGTGACTTTAAAGAAACATAATCATAAGGGTCAGTATCATGGCCATGGCTGGGCTTCAATTTTGACCATGCCTTCTTTCTTCCAATTTGAAATGGGAAAAAAGATCAAAAATATTTCAAGATACAGTATACTGAAAATATCCATTTTGGAGTCTATAGAATTCCTTGACTTTTCTCCTTTTTCACTTTCCCAAATACATTTAAACTCTGGAATCCCAAGAAATCATTATTTTGAGGTATTTCTTGGAGTTTTCTGATATTTTTCACACTCATTTAGAGATCTAATACATATAATCAGTCTTCATACAAAAATGACTTTCAAAATTTGTCCAAAGGATTGAATTTCAAAATCATTATATAATTTTTTATCCATTTTTAACTTGTTCTCAAAGTAATGGGCTGTTTTACCAAATTTAACTAGTTTTCTCTCATTTTGTTTTTTAATTTGCTTGCTTGATTGTTTAACCACTGTGTGTGTACACACATGAAAGCAGAAGAAATCAAACAGGATAGAATAAAAACCATTTTACATGCCCTAGAATTTTTCCAGATACCCTAAAGGATTTGAGTATGAGAGAGGGAAAAAAATGTATTTATATTGCTTGGAAGTAGCTATAGTAGCAAATTTAAGGAAAATAAATCACTCTCTGTCTCTTCTCATCATGTGAGGGCAAAGAACATTTTTTTAAAAGACATATCTTGTAGAGAAGAATCTCTTCTTTTCTCCTCATTATTTTAGTAACAGATCTCATTTTCTCATGGTGACTGTGGGAGTGTGACCATGTAGTTACCTACCACTGCTCATTATATTTTAGCCTAATAGGAGCAGGGATAATTTCAGCCTTGCTGCCGGGTGATTGTAAATGTGCTTATTATCTGTGACTTCTGTGAATTTGCAGGAGCACAGTGTTCCATCACTTGTTTTGTTTGTCAGCAGGAAAAAATATTTTTTGTTTGTTTGTTCTTTTTCTACCTCCTTTAGGTGTAAGGTTAGGTTGTTTGTTTGAGATTTTTTTTTTTGCTTCTTGAAGTCAGAAAAAAATATTTTTTATGGTCCCTGTTTATGTAAATTCTAATGGAATGAGAATGCCAGATCTTGGTACAAAAAAATTGGTTGCATCAGAGATTTAAAAATGTAGCCTCCAAATTAAGAAAGTTGTAAAACTTTAATAACAGACTAGGAAAGTACATTAGCATTTTCTTTATCTCCAGAATTATGAAGGTATGCCCTTGATTCATAACAATATACTTTTATTTTTCATGATATGTGCGTAGGAACTTATCTGTAAAATGACCATTTAAAACATTATCTTCTTAGGCTTTTTGAACTGTAATCATCTTTTAGAATTCATATAACTTCTTACATATCAAAATAGAAGTAACTTAGTACCATATGTATTTAAAGTACTCCCTTTTGGAGCTCCTGGGTGGCACAGTTGGTTAAGCTTCTGACTTGGTTTCAGCCCAGGTCGTGATCTCAGGGTCATGAGATCGAGTCCCCCATCTAGCCCCCTGTC
The DNA here is from genome assembly GCF_054177405.1 of Leptonychotes weddellii. NCBI lineage: Eukaryota > Metazoa > Chordata > Mammalia > Carnivora > Phocidae > Leptonychotes > Leptonychotes weddellii. The sequence continues at coordinate 2,549 of NW_028021640.1, forward strand.
AGGATCCATGTTCAGTGCAGAGTCTACATAAGACTTTCTCTCCCTCTTCCCTCTGTCCCTCCCCTCCTCTAAAATAAGTAAATAAAACTTTAAAAAATAATTAAATAAAGTACTCCTAGGATTTTTCTTACTTAAGCTATAAGGAGGATAATATTCCCTATTATCATTTGTTTTCAACTAAGAGTATAAATCAAAATTCTTGACTAGAATTTTAGACTTTTTAGACTTTTTTAGACTTCCAGTGAATCTGAGACTCAAGGATAAAAATCCTGCAATCTGCTGGGGTCACTGTCACATCTCCAGCCCAGAGCACAGTGCCTGGCATACAAAATTAAATTTAATTAATTAATTAATTAATTAATGACCTCATATTATTTCTCCTCTGAATTTACTCAATGTCGACCAATGCTAACAAAAACACCAGGAAAATTTTAGGCAGAATAAAGGCAATCTAGTGGTCACCAAACGCTAAGGAATTTAGATAGAATCAGATAGGTTAAGATAAACCCTAAAGAAGATAAATCCTCAGAACTCAGTGACACATACATTGAGATATGCAAACTTTAAAAGAAAATATGTATTTCAATCATTGTGCTTTTAAATAAAAATTCATTTCCATAAGCAAATACTCACCATTTTAGCTTCATTATGAAGCAGTATTTCTAAAATTTGGCAAAAAGGTTTTGTTTTGTTTTGTTTTGGGTTTCGTTTATTTGTTTGTTTGTTTGTTTGTTTTTGCTCTCTACCTGCTTTTTTGCCCAAAGGCATTTTTCCCTTATTGAAAACTCACTCTCAATATAATGTTTATTCAGGAAAATGGTCTCAGCTATTCTTGTATTTTGCAGGCACTGTGAATTCTATTTCATCAGGTTTGTTTTCATCTATTTGGACAATATACATATAGTTATAGAGTAATAAAGAAGGAGGCCATCCAGAATGAAAACCATTTCATGTGAAGCAGCTTTCTCTACCAACAAAAAAGCCATTTCACTGCCTTGGCTCTAGACTCATTCATTTGTCATCTACACTCATTTTTGGTTTATGGCTTTGTCTCTCAGTTCATTCATCACCCAGTCACTAGTTTTATGTCTCAAAGTCTCAGTCCATTTATGTGAGTGAGCTGAGGGCCCATAAATCTGAAGAATTCTGCACCTGAGTGACTACTCCATCTCTTGGCTGTATAGGTTGAAATATTATAGTCCTTCAAGACATAAACTTTATATTTACAATGCGAAGTAGTTATGTGCACTAGTAGCTAAGCAAGTGAGAGGTCTATTGTCAGCCCAAATTTGTACCAACATCCATTTTTCTCTAGTCTTTTGTAAGATTTCAAGAATCCCAAGTTCCAAGTTTTCTAATAACAATGCAATTTGGATTGGTTTACTTTATATCCACCCATTTTTTTTCTTATTTCACTGTTTCCATTTAAGAACAGAAAGACAGGGGTGCCTGGGTGGCTCAGTCAGTTAAGCGACCAACTCTTGATTTCAGCTCAGGTCACGATCTCAGGGTTGTGAGATTGAACCCCAGCTGGGGCTCCCCACTCAATGGGAGTCTGCTTCTCTCCCTCTGCCCCTTCCCCTGACCAGGCATGCTCTCTCTATATCTCTCTCGTGTATCTCTCTTCTCTCTCTCTAAAATAAATAAATAAATCTAAAAAAAAAAAAAACCCAGAAAGACAGTGTAATACCTCAAAATGCCTATTCCTCTCCAGTGATGAGGAAGGAGGACCCAGAGATGGAAGAGGACCCAGCAACCCTCAAACAACAACATGACACAGGAAGGTCAAAGCAGGACAGCAGTGGCTACTCAGTGTCTCCCCATTCACAGTGGGACACAGCCTTTTGCTTAGATGCTGTCAGCCTGCCTCACAACTTTTTCTGAGGGTTTGATGATGAAACAGGATGAGTTGCAGAAGCAGAACTGTGTAATAAGTATATAGTAAGGGTTTTATTATAAGTAATTGGCTTTTACAGTTGTGTGGACCTTCTAAGCAAATTGAAAATCAATAAGGTAGATGATTAGAAAAGGAAGATCAAAAGCAGACTGGAACCTCATGAGCACCAGCTGAGGCTGATTCCAAAGGCAATCAAATGGAAGAACTTAAACATGGAACTCAAATTCAAAACTCAGGGTGTGAGATTATCAAAGGCTCTGGGCTTCTTATAAAGGCTCACCTGATTGGACTAGACCCACCCAGGATAGTCTCCTTTTTGATTAATTTAAAATCAGCTGATTAGGAACTTTAATCATCTCTACAAAATCTTCACAACATTCAGTGTTTGATTGAATGGAACTATAGTTCAGCCTAGCTAAATTGATCATTAAAAAGCTATCACTTCTTTTGAACTTCATACTTCTTTTGAAAAAACATTAGCCCTCAAATTCTTGGGAGTCCATCTGATTGTAAATTCTAAGATCATTTTTTATTAATAAATATATCATATTTATTTATTTTAACTGTAAAAGGCAGTTAAAACACTCCCCATTGATTCCTGTCTGGAGGCTATACTGGGGCTAGTGTGCTAAGCTATTAAGCATCAGGGCATATTCAGATGGAGGCTGAGGACAAATAAGCTTGAAATTTTCAAATGTATTTCTGGTTTAGCTTGGTCTCTAATGATCAACAGATCATGGAAAATGACTATTAAAAAAAAATGTCCAAGGTTTGGCCTAAGGATTTTGCCTGCTAAGAAATCCAGACCACAAGTGAACATGATCCTTTGGCTGGCAAGCCCTTCCTATAAGCCCACTATAGGTGGTTATTGCGGGCTAGCTCCACACAGCCTGGAAGCCGGACTACAACATCATGTGACCACTTATGCAGGATTTTCATACAAGAGTATCCCTTCTCACTAATGATGTTTTTCCTGTTTTGTTTTGTTTTAGGGGAGGAAACGTTTTCCATCTCACTCCTGCTCCTGCTCCCACTCTCTCTCAATCATCTCTTTTTTTTTTTCCTTTCTTTTCAGAATGTTACAAACTGAGGTCAAGAGTGCTTTCAATCAAGTCTCCCACATGAGAAGAAAATATCCAACATGTTTGCCAGAGTTTCTTCTCTCCTTTTTTAGGAAGGAAGGAGAAATCTCCAAGGAGCTTGGAGCTAGGAAAATGAATTTAAGTAAAAATTAAAATAAATGTCAGAATGTAGGAAGGAACCACAAGAGCATGGCAAGGAAGTCAACCACACCCTTTTTTTCTATTTTTTTAACCTTATGTACTAAATATAAATAGAACATTTGGAGGGGGGGGAAATGTATAGGAAAAGAAACACCAGTTTGTCAAAGGAATGAGGAATGATTTTTAAAACACAGAAAACAGAACTAGAACATCTCAGATTTTTCAACTTTTCTTTACATTTTATCAAGATGCTTTTTTTAAGAAAAATTGTAAAAAGTTAGTAACTGCCACAGCAAACAGCAAGCAGTGGCACCTATTTTCTGTAGATCCTTGCTTTACATGGCACCAGAATGCTCTGCTGTGCATCTCTGCATAAACTTGCCAGAAAAAATCATGCAGATTTTAGGTAACAGTTTTGCTTTTCTCCATTTTCTTTAACAATTCAGGATTCTTACAGAAACTTTTATGATCCTTAGAGACTTGTTCAAGTAGGTCAGCCTGAATGGTGCCGGGGCGTGGGTAGACGGGAGTGGTAGGGGGCAGGCAACTGTAGTAGAGGGTTGTTCAGCAACCTATGAGACACAGGTTAACTTGGTCAGTTTTGAGCATTAACTATTACTAGATAAACTTGCTCTTTTCATCAATGTTAACAGATAGATCTTTGTTTTAAATGTGTCCTTGTGGGGTTCAAATGGGTATTCTGCAAGAATATAAAATTTAATCCCTGGGAGCCTGGGTGGCTCAGTTGGTTCAGTGACCATTGACTTCAGCTCAGGTCATGATCTCAGGGTCATAAGAGGGTCATGAGCCTCACATCAGGCTCCGTGCTCAGCAGAGTCTACTTCTCTCCCTCTCCCTCTGCCCCTCCCCTTGCACTCTCTCTCTCTCAAATAAATCTTTTAAAAAAATTTATTTGATCCCAGTGATCTCCGTATCATGTAGAGTAATGTCAGGAACAATAAACCAAAGTAAAAAAATAAACATCAATCTGGACATGGAAGTTTTTCATTCCCATCTGCAGTTTTCATCAAACTCCTTTATCAGTTTCCTGCTGATTGTTATCTTAAATCTAGGGTTCTATTTACAATTTATTTTGCCTTATTGAGTCTACACTTTAAACAAGCAAAATTTCAACTGTAGCTTATTTGCTTTGATGAATCCCAGCGTCCTATGTTAAAATATAACTTGTAAGACCTGAGGATAGTGACATGACAGAACTGTGTTTTCAATTAGTGGTTTATACATATTTTACCCTGTAGATATAGATGTTATACTGCAGATTCCATTGGTTAAATGAACAATAGGATGCAAAAAATTACAGAACTAATATGTCATTTATGCTTTCTATTTCAAAAGAAACTGGGGTTCAGTGGTCTTCATTTTTGGACTTCAAATAAAATTATGCTGCACTGATTTCAACTACTCTGAACAAAGTTGTCTATGTCTTCAAATACTGTCCTTCAAATACAGCTGATGATGTTAAATTCCCTTGCTTGTTTTTTGGTTCCTTATTGTAACTTTTGGTGATGAGGATAAGACCTTAATCATAAAGGACTAGACAATATAAGGCAGTGAAAGTCTATGTATTTACAAACTACAGAACTTCTGGTTCTGGGAAGATGGAGTAGGTGCACTTTTACCAATTTTTTTCACTAATTACAACTAAAATCCTTGGATGTTGTATATAAAACAATCAGAAGAAGATTCTGAAAGTTGGAGAGAAGACAGATCAGCTAGGGAGGGGGAGCCTAGCAAGGCAGAAAACATTTAGAAAATAATTGTTCTACCAGCAGGAAAAAAAATAGAAAAAATTATGGTCAGCAAAGACCCAGTGGGTATCTAGACTTACACCACTGCCAGGTTGTAACAAGGAGTTCTTAACTCCCCTCTCCCATCTTTACCATCAACTGAGTGTTATCAGGTAAGGCCAAGTAAGAAGCTTGTACTTTCATCTCTACTAGGAGGGCAACAAGAGCCTGATCCTCAGTGTCAGTGGAGACCATGCAGAAAGCCTAGATTTCTATTTCAACCCAGCAGTAACAAGGTACTTCTCCCTTTTTCTACTGTGGAGTCAACAGAGGCTTAGTGTAAATTAAGGACCTTAACTGCTGCCCAATGGTAACAAGATTCCCAAGCGCCCATGGTGTAAGTCAAGGCCAAGGAGATGAAAGGAATTTTTATCCCTCTCAGCCAGGGAAGCATCAGTGGAGGCCTAGCAGTTAACCAGAACTTCTATCCTCACCCAAAAATAATGAGAAACCCTCCCCTTGGTTGTCAAGAGTAACCAAGTGAGGAATCTGCACTTCTCACATCTGGTCGTAATGAGTCAGGCCCCTACCCTTCCTCTACCAAAGTCGCTTCAGAGAAAGCATGCTAAAAAAGAAGATCTTGATAAGATCCAGAGACTCATACATAATATATAAAATAGCCACATTTAAGTTGAAAAGCACTTGTATACCAAAGCTAGGAAGATTGCACACTGAATGAAAAATATACAATAGATAGATGTCAGCCCTGAGATGTCAGATTGTTAGGAATATCTGACAAACAATTTAAAGCAGCATCATTAAAGTGATACAATGAGCAGTCACAATCATGCTTGAAACAAATTAAAAATAGAGATTCTCAGCAAAGAAATAGGAAGACTTGGCAAAAAGAAATATAGAAGATATAAAAAAGAACCAAATTAAACTTTTAGGACTGAAAAATACAAAAACCAAAGGGAAGAAAAATCTCAGTGATGGGCTCAACAACAGAATAGACAGAAAAGGAAAATCAGTGAACTTGACAATAAAACCATAGAAATTGCCCAATCTAAACAACAGAGAGTAAATTAGATTTTTAAAAAATCAACAGAGTCTCATAGGTGTATGGGGCTATAAAAATGATCAAATATTAATGTCATCAGAATCTTAGAAGGAAAGGAAAAAGATGGTAGGGTTGAAAACGTATTTCAGGAATTAATGGCAGAAAATTCTCCAAATTCTAAAAAGATGTAAACCTACAAATTCAAAAGGCTGACTGAACCCTTAACAAACCCAAAGAAATTCACACCAAGGACACCATAGTCAAACTTCTGAAACCTAAAAACAAAGAAAAAATACCAAAGCACTGAGAGAGAAAAATACCTTATTGATAAGGGAAGAACAAGTCAAATGACAGCAGATTCCTCATGAAAAACTATTTCACACAGAAGGAAGTAACAGAATATTTATAAATGCTGAAAGAAGAAAATGTCAACCCAGAATTCTATACCCATGAAAATATCATTCAGTAATTAAGAAGAAATCAAAATAGTTCCCTGTTTGATGAAGGAAAACCAAGATAATTTGTTGCAAGCAGAACTGCCTTAAAAGAACTGACAAAAGGAAGTTCTCTAAATGGAAAGAGAATGATTAAAAAAAAAAAAAATCTAGGAACACCAGATGGAAAAAAGAACATGGTAAGAAAAACTTGGGTAAATTCAATATATTTTCCTTTTCCTCTTGAGTTTTCAAAATTATATTTGACAGTGTAAGCAAACTTATAATACTGTCCAATGCAGTTCTAAATGTGAATACAGGAGGTATTTTAGACAATGAGTTAGAAGTGAGAGAAAGTACCTACCTAATAAATGAGTTCAACAAGGTTACAGGATACAGATCAACATACAAAAAAATCAACTATATTTCTATACTAACAATGAACACATGTACAAATGATATTCAAAATAAATACCATTAGCCGTCACTCAAAAAAAAAGTAATCCTTAGGTGTATTAAATCTAGCAAAACATGCACAGGACTCGTTTGATGAAAACTACAAAATGCTGAGTAAATACATCAATGACAAATTAAGTAAATGAAGAGATACCATGTTCATGGACTGGAGATTTCAACATAGACAAGATATCCATTCTCTCCAAATTGGTATACAAGTTTAACAAAATTACTATCAAAATCCTATCAAGATGTTTTTGCAGATATGGAAAAGCCTATTCAAGATTTATAAGAAAGGGAAAAAAAACTAAAATAGTCAAAACAATTTTGGGAAAAAAAGAATAAAATGGAAAGAATCAGGTTTCTTAATTTAAAGATATTGTAGAACCATAGCAATTGGAATTCTGTGATATTGCTAAGGGATACGCATATAGATAGACTGACTAGAGAAGTCAGAAATAGATGCACATAACTATGTTCAAACAATTTTTGACACAGTTACAAAGGGAATTCAATGAAGGAAAAATTGCTTTTCAACACATAATACTGGAGCATGTAAACATCTACAGGCATAAAAAAAAACAAAAAACTTTGAACTAAGTCTCACAATTTATACAAAAATAAACTTACAACACATCACAGGCTTAAATACAAAGCTATAAACCTTTTAGAGGAAAAAAGTGGAGAAAATCTTCAGATCTAAGGGTAGGAAAAGATTTCTTTAACTTAAATACTAGAAATAAAATCCTTATAAGGAAAATGTGCTTAATTGGAGATCAACAAAAATAAATAAATAAATAAATAAATAAATAAGTAAGCAAATAAATAAATAAATACTCAAACAACAGTAAGAATAAAAACAATCCAATGAGAAGTAGGCAAATTTCATGAAAGACATTTCACTGAAGAGGCTATACAGAGGACAAATAAGCATATGCCAAAAGCTCAACATCATCAGCCATGAGGGAATTGCTTACTAAAACAACAGTGGGATATCACTACACACCTGTCAGACTAGGACTAAAATAAAAAATAGTGACAACACAAAATGCTGGCAAGGATATAGAGAAACTGGATCACTCATCTATGGCTGGTAGGAATATAAAATTGTACAGCCACTCTGTCATTATGCTCATTTTAAGTTTAAGGAAATAGGACCAGATTGAGAGAAATTGTCCAAAGTGAAACAGCTACTAAATGACTAAGTTTATGGGAGAGCAAAGATCTTAAAATTCCTAGCCAAGAGTATATGAGGAACTACCAGTGGTTCCCTGAAAATGTCTCAGGACCATCAATGTAGATAAGTAGAGCCTTTAATAAGAGAGACTCTTGGAACTCAAGCTCCATTTCAAAGACATCAGTACTTTAAAAAAATATATGTATTATATAATGGGTTCTGTATAATATTTGAATAAAAGATTTACTGCTGAAAATATACTACACTACTGTGTACTAATGAAAAGCAGCTGTTTTTTGAGATTCCTATACTGGGAAGTTTTATTCCAGCAAAAGTAATAGGCATGTCAAGAACCCTGCTTTGTGATGATATGATACTTTATGTGGAAAACCCAAAAGACTCCACCCCAAAACTGCTAGAACTCATACAGGAATTCAGT